>NW_008237648.1:813427-813973 GCF_000691975.1 Corvus brachyrhynchos
GCTCCCGCCCCGGGACTGCTGCACCGGGACCGGCTGAGCATCCTCGCGTGTGCGCGGCCCCCGAGGGCACTGCTTTCTGCTGGGGCGTGGGGTTGAAGTTCGGGAAAGGTGGCAGCACCCCAACTTTGGGCTAGATCGTCCCTTTGGGAGGGGGTCTCCGGGCGTCCCTTGCCGGCGGGTCGGGATGCAGCGGGGATCGCTTTCCCTCCGGGGCTCTCCATCCCGAGCAGAGCGGCGGCTTCGCAGCGAGAGCGTTTCGGCAGCGCTGGGCGGGCGGCGGGGCCGGGCACAGCGTCAGGACCGCTGGTCCCCTCCAGCATCGCGCCGACGGCAGCCACCCATCGCCGAGGGGGGTCCCCGAACAGGGCACGCAGGCCCCAGGAAAAACGATCTCAAACTTCTAGCGTTAGTCAGGCTTTCCGTCTGGGATCCTGTATGGATTCTGGGGAGGTGTGTTTGGCTGTTGGGGAAGGTTTTTTCCTGCAGACTGAAGGGCTGATTCCTGTTAGAGTAGTTGCGTTCCAAGCACGTAGTTATCAAGCACAG
>NW_008237648.1:813988-823081 GCF_000691975.1 Corvus brachyrhynchos
CTTTCCCTTATGAGTGCCTCAGCTGCTAGAAAAACTATTTTATTGTTCCTTGTTAGGTAGATAGTTTTAGGGCTCTCAGATTTAATGTGTTGCAGTCATCAAAAGTTGCCAGAAGTCTGTTCCAATCTTCTTCACTCAACAGTAAACTAAGAGATGCAATTGATTCCCTGTGAGTCACACTTTAAGGGACAAAAAATCAGGCCTGGTACCATTAGAAGATGTATCTGAGGACTTCAGAACTTTGTTTTCTATTTTACACCCCTTCCAAAGTACAAAGCTGGTAAACATTGCACATCTTTCTATGAAAAGACCTGCAAACAAATGGGCAGTTGTATCGACTGTGTTCAAGTGTTCAGTAGCATTGTCCTTACCTGATCTGTCAAAAGAAGGACATGTCACATGCACAAGTTTCTGATTCTCTGTGGCTTGAGGAATGCTAAAATCTTACCTTAGTTGCTCAGATTTCTGTTACTTCTCAGCTGAAAAGGGATAAAAAAATGGCCAATACTTGTCTTGACACGTGAAAGATTTATGCAGTCTTGAACTTAGGGAACTAGGCAATAATCTTTTTGTATGGGGAGACGTCTTGATGTTACTGTGATTTTTGCAAAGCAAAATTGACCACTGGAGATTTATTTTCAGAGATTGAGTAGAGGGAAGGTCAGTGTCCCTGTGGCTCAGGGAGCTACAGAAAGGCATTTTTCACCAGAGAGGCACAGATAAATCAATTGTGCTAGACATTTTTAACTGTGCTAGTTCCATTCTTAATAGAATAACACACACACAAAAGATTTTAAGGATATCTCTTAACTGATAATGCATTACTTTTGCTTGGAATTGGAAAGGGTAGATATAATTAACAACTAATGAAATGAGACTGATTTCCTAGTAGGAAAACCCTAAGGTTCTATGATGTGAAATCAGGTTTTTAAATGAGAAAAGCCTAAAGTGGTAGAAAACTAAATTTCTTCTTGAAGAATACAAACACAGTTTTAAAACCAGTTATTTTGGAAAGATTTTTACTTTAATTGAGTGGCTTCTTTTGATTAACAAGAGACCTGTCTTAAGCTATGACCTCTATCATTTACGCTGAAACTCTTGCCACAGTTCCTCAGTGTTAGCTCCCTACAGGCAGTGAGAAGCCCATCTGGGTGGGGTCTGTACTCCTGTAACCTCAGACCACTACTTTCTGTATCTTTCTGCCTAGGACTCTTGACACATTATTTCTTTGCATAACTACCTGCTGTGTTGTCTATCCTTAGTGAGCATGGCAAAAAAAGGCAGTGCGCTCACTCAGTGATTGTAGGAGAAGTTGCATTTGCTGGGTGTGGAGGGGAAAGAATGCATCAGCTGAGGTACCTGGTACACAGGCACGTCATCAGTTCTGGTTTTTCTGTGAAGTGCTGATAACATCCAGAATGGGGCAGAGCTGGAAACACCAGCTGTCAGGTGAAATCCTCTGCTTTGCTTAGTATTCTAAGATACTTAGAAGACAGCTACTAACTGTGGAGTCTAAGCACCTAAGAAATAATCTAAGAAATAATGATGTATTTACCATCATGCCAAATTCTCTTATTCTACTTCTATGTATGGAAACTGAGGAAAGAAGAAACTTAAGGGCTTCTAACAGACAAAGTGGGTTTTTTACACAGGTCATTGTTTCGGTATCTCTGCCCAAACACTTCTTCTTCATTCTTTATGTAACACCTGAATTTCAGTGGTACTACTTGTATTTGAGTTACAAAATGCTACGAGAGTAAAGCTGGGTATTTTTTAAAATTCTAGAGTAACCTTTCTCAGTATATTAATATAAACCTATATCAAGACAGCTGGTATGGTTCTTATCTAGCACAGTTCTTGTATGCAGATTTCAAAGATTGTCTGTAGGTTTTTCCATTTCATAATCCTGTTTTCACAGGGGGTAGCCAAGCTTAGCATTTTGGTCAGAGGTGAGTGACTGGACAGTTGGAAACAAAGCCTGGACCCAATTACATTTTTACTTTCTGTTTTAAAGACTATACCTCATCTGCAAACAATAATGAAAATGCTGTGTATAAAAGTCCAAATTCTGTAAGGTCCTGAGCTCCCCTTATGTGGAACATGGCATCTGTAACTCCTGGAGTGTTTGGATTCCAATGATGAAAAAAAAAATCCAACAGGAAACAATTTTAGTGGGTTAAAGTTTGAAAATCAAATCAAGGGATTTGTTTTCCATTATTTTCTTATGAATATCATGCTTTTCTGCAGCAGCAAAGGGTGGAACAAAGAAAGGGAATACCGTTGTAGGAGTTCTGAATTTAATAGACGAGTGTGTGTGTGTAAAACAAATAAACCTTTGCAAAGCAGAACATCTTATTTTGAGATAGACCCACAGAGTTCTAACAAAAACACTTCTCTACCAAAATGATGTTTCATTTTCTAAAGACATGATTTTTCACACTAGGCAAGCAGGAAGACAGGCAGCAAACCCCACCAACGTCCATCCTGAAAGCAAAGCATCTGGTGTAAAATGCAGCCTGTGTTCCAATTTGCTGTTGGATCCAGGCATTCTTCTCACCACCCGTCACCGTGTTTGTGTCTCCTGATTCTTTTATTCAGGAAGGTGTTGCTTCTTTCCTAAGTTTGCACATGCAGCAGGGGACAGGTTCATACCAGTGTCCTTGAGTGGATGAATGGTAGGATTGTCCATGTGGTGGCAAGTGGACTGCAGGTGGTAGCACAGAGCATTGAATGCCATCTCAGCTGGCTTGGTCCCAGGCCCCAGGAGGAATGGCACTCCATTTTTGAAGGTAACTCCAGGCTGAAAGTATGGAGAAGAAAAAGGGCTTTTAAAAACTGATTTACAACAATGAGATCTAATCCTGGAAACCACTTAGCTAGTAAACTCTTTCTCCTAAATTGGTAAGATCTCACTATCTACATCCTTGTTAAGGTTTGAAATGTCTTTGGTGCCTCAGGGCTTTGCCTGTAGGTTTGTTTTTGCCTATGAAGGAAATCACCAGAGGCTATGAAGTGGAGATAGAGTTCTACACTGAGACAGACAGGTATTGCTATAGGTGCAGGTACACACAAATGACACAATTTTAAGGAAAGGGTCTTGAGCATGAGCTCAAGGGGAGCTATGGGAGGTTTTGTCAGTTGAGTTGTGTTTAAACATTGCACCACCAGTAGTTTTCGTACAGTTTGTGTTTCAGTTTCTCCCACCTGTCTGCTGGTAACTGAGATGATTCATGGCCTGAATTGCAGACAAATGAATCAATTTTCAGTTTGCCTTACCAAGGAAAAAAATGCAGTGAGTAGTCCCTTACAAAACACCATTTGCTACCATCTGTGTCTTGGCTATTGAAATTAGTACTTGAGAGACGCATGAAGAAAGCAAACTGTGCTCTCATTCAGGGCTCAGAGAGAGATTAATTTTCACAAGCATGATGAAACCTGTTCTAATTCACACCCGTTTAGTTTAGTGAAAGCTGTCACATGAACCATTTTATTTCAGAATAGAATTGTAAAAATGTTTTATGAAAACAGCCTGCCTTTTCTAAAATAAGAATCTCTTCACAGCCAGGCTTGCATTGACATAAACTGGAAAATATAAACAGAAAATATTGACATTATTTTAATGTGAATGTATATGTAGAGCAACCTGAAAGCTGCTTGAAAGAGTCTTGGGTCTTCTGTGGAAATGTGCAAGTATGAGGAAAGAAAGGAGTAGAAAGTGGAATAGGAGGAAGGTGCCCTTTCAGAAGTTTTAGGCTTAATCTCCCTTCATGTGTTGGCTTCCTTGAAACCAGTCTGAAAAGAGGAGACAGCTTTTTTCCTTGCTAAAAACCTAGAAAGAAAATGCAGTGGCGCTGTTATAAATGATCCAAAGGGTACAGTGGATCCCTTGTTGTCTTCAGAGCAGCTTAACATGATCTACCATATTGTCATGGACAAGGGGCATGTCTGTATAACAGCCCATGGCCTCAGTTTATCTCCAGGAATACAGAATTTTGCCTGTACGGAGACAGATTGATGGCATTCTGCAGATGGGATGTCACTTGCTCCCCCATGCTCTGAGCCAGGGGGACTCTCACCTGAAGAGGAAGATGTGGTGGGCGCTGCTGGGGCCCTAGCAGAGCACCAGGCTGATGAAAGCACGTCTTGTTTGCATCTAACCAGATTAAGCTGGGTAAGCAAAGGATTCTACAGAAGCACTGGGCCCTACAATAAAGCATCTGTCTTAAGATTTTCACACTCTAATAAATGTGACTAATTTGCCCTTATTTTGTAGAGCATTATCTGTGGGCAGTGTCAGAATTAACACTGTAGTGTAATTAACATTGGCCAGTAATGACTGTCACTTCTTGTGTGAAATCACTTTGTTTCCAAATGTCACAAGTGACAGATTTCTTTTGCATCCTTTTGTGTCCGGAGAGATTGATGCTAGAGACTCTGATTTTTATAAAATATTATTGCATTGTTGTTGTCTCAAAATACATAGTTTGAGATTTGGCAGGGGTGTGGCCTTTGTTCTGGGTGGCCCTCCTGCCTTTAGCAGAAAGGGGAAGAGATTTCACAGCTATAGGATGTTGTGAAGAGATATTGGAAAAGTAAATGGAACCTTGTAGGAGTAATTCAAGTGGTCATCATAGGACACAAAGCTCAGCTTTCTTCTGAGACTTCAGCACTTGGACTTAAGCTTTGATCTGTAATCTTCTCTCTTGCTCACGCTCTGTGACTGGAGTGTCCTCAGGGCTGTTCTCCTGATGTGGCACCGTGACCGTCACGCGAGTGCTTGCAGTTAGTGTTGTCTGAAGAGCCGTGGCTGTCTCCAGGATACCCAGACACACGTTCTGTAGCTTTGGAGTGGAGGTGGCCCTTTGCTCGAAGGTGATCTCAGCCTTCGCATCAGGGTTTTGCTGTCTGGTAGCCACATGGGCCTGTGGAAGAGGTTTTCTCTTCATGCTTTTTTTTGGCAAATGGCTGCAAGTGTAGTGCTGTCTTTCCACATCTCTGGAGTTCATGAGCTGTTCCAGCTTTACTCCTCAAGGATCTCCATGTACCAAGAATATAACTTGTTCAGTTTAATATTAGAAGAGGTTTCTTTAAATGTATTTAGCAATGTGTATTGTAAACGTACAATGATAGAGCATTAAGTTTATGTTTCCAAGAGAAATAGGAAAAATAAATTTGTTTTGGCTTTCAGTGAAGAGATGCTCAAAGCCTTTATTTCCATGGAGTCATCACTTGTCATTCAGTATGTGTGAAATCTCCTCTATTCCTATTTTATTTTTAGAAAAGCAGATCAATATTTAGTTTTTTATGAGCTAAATCCATATTTCAAGCTAACTCAAAGTCAGAACTTAGTGTATCATGTTAAAAAATAATGTAAATCTCTTCTTTTTGACCAGTGGACCTAGACTAGATTTGCATTCAGGAATGGTAGCCTTTGCCATTAGTAAATGTCGCTGTTCAACATACTTCCAAGGCTATGTTTGGGGTGGAAATTTTTTACTATGAAACACTTAGTGATGCACAATGAAGTAGATAATGTTGCTGGAATAAGCATCAGTCCAGTTTCGATTTAACTGGCTCCAGTGTAAACCAGAAATAGCAAAGAAGTCAGAGCATCGCAAAATAAAGGTCAAAAGAAAATTAAGCTCCTCAAAATACTTGTTTTCTTTCTGTATTTTAAGATTTTTGGAAAGAAATGTTAGTGCTCTTTTCTTGGATTTAAATATTTTTGAAATAGGGTCAGGAATCTCTCTCTGTGTAGTAATGTGACATTTTAGACTTCCTATTTTCAGTAAGTTTAAGTACGTTCTAACTCCTCTTTGTCTTACCTTTCTGATGGAGCAGTACAGAACAGGTGGAATGTGCACTGCAGCACCATAAGGATGCTTGATGCTATACAGCTCATGCTGTTCCATGGCAAATATGCCTGTGCAATATTTAGGTTTTCTTTTCCTCCCAGCTACTTCATACTTTATCATGCAGTGATTTAGAAAAAAAAATAACTTGTTGAAGAAATAAAAAGTGTTGGTAGGAACAATGTGAAATGAACACCTCTTGTAGGAAATCAGGCTCTTTATAACTGTCCTGGGTTGCAGTGTATTCCATTACCATCCTCATGAGGTGTTGAAATCAGGTGGGGCAGTGTTTCCTTGCCTCCTCCTCCCAGACTATCTTTCTGTTAATGGCCCATCAATGTCCTGCTGCATGACTCAGAGATAACTGCTCCGGACTATCTTCTGTTAATGAGCCTAATCAACACTTGGCCTCATGACTCATCACCCCATTGTGAGATGCTCCACCCAGAGGGAGGAACCAAGCATCCCATCGTGGACATAATCTGAGACTGAACACCAGAGACAACACCTTTCCACTGGATTTCCAGAGGGCAGGAACTACACAGCCACCACTGGACCTTCTGAGGAAGAGCAGACCCTTTTTTCTACAGGATCACTGCTTCAGAGGACTGCAGCCACCATTCTATCAGACTGCTACCACCACCCTGCCTAACAGGGACTCAGGTTGTATCTTGACTCTGTCAGTTTGAACCAGTGTTTTCTTTCAGTTTTTTTCTTTTCTTTTTTTTAACTTCCCCATTAAATTGTTATTCTGACTTGGTGCCTCCCACTGGTTTGTTTTCAAACTAGTACAATAACTTAATGAGTAAAAGTATTGTTGACACATTTGCAAAACTAGAGGGAGGGGAGTACTCATTCTTACCTACTCCCCTTTCTACTTATTTCTTGCATGACTCCAAAATCCTTAGGAGGATTTCAGGCTTTAGGTGAAAAAGTTTGCCTGCCATATGGGAGCAAAGCCACAGAAAATATCAGGCTAAGAACATCTCTGAGGCTGTGAAAGCAGGCCGATTTAGGTAAACTGTTTTGCAGGCTCCACTGATGGTGTTGGAACTAAACAAACACTGCTGTTCTATAGATGAATAGAGAATAACCAATCTTGTTCAGTTGAATCTACTGCTGGCCAAGGCTGAGCCCATCAGTGGCAGTGGGAGCATTTCTGGGATTACATAGTTATGATGGGGAAAAAAGCTGCTGCAGAACAGCAGCTGTACGAGAGGAGTGAGAACATGTGAGGGAAGCAACTCTGGTGAGTGCAGAAGGAGGGGGAGGAGGTGCTCCAGGAACAGATCTCCATAGCTGAGATTCCCTGCAGCGTGTGGTGAAGACCAGGGTGAGGCAGCTGTGCCCCTGCAGCCATGGAGGACCATTTGGGAGCAGAGATCCACCTACAGCCCCTGGAGGGCCCCACACCCAAACACATGGATGCCCAAAGGAGGCTGTGACCCTGTGGGAAGTTTGCAGGCTCCTTGCAAGACCTGAGGCCAGGTGGAAGGGCCCAGGCTGGAGCAGTTCACGAAGAACTGCAGCCTATGGGGACGAGTCATGTTTGAGAAATTTGTGGAGGGCTGTCCCCTGTGGAAGGGATACAGCACTGAACAGGGGAAGAGTGTGAGTAGTCCTCCTGAGGAGGGACGAGTGACACAGACAATGTGTGATGAACTGACTGCAGCCCCATTCCCCATCCCCCTGCACTGCTCTGTTGTAGCCGCTGGACTCTGCTTAGCAGGCTGCAGCTCCCTGAGAGCACAGTGAGGGTTTCCTAGGGCCATGCGATCAGTCGCATCCCAGAGTCCATTTTGGACAGCCCCTTGATCTGGCTCCGGCAGCTAGCAGTGGTAATGAAGAAGGTAGAGAAGGGTCTCCCATGGGGGCGGTAAGATGGCTTTATTCACATCTTGTCCCAGCACCCTTGGAGGCAGAGAGAGAGACCTCATGGTCTGGACGTGGGGTGGTTTTGTGAGGGGCCCAGGGGCGGTCCCTGGGTGGGGTTGGGGTACAGGAGCCAATAGGGAGAAACTGAGGGAGTGGCCAGGGCTAGGGAGGGAACCGGGGAACATGGCATCACAGAATCAGGGGGTTAACGGGCTACCACACTGCTCCAGGAGGAGGAGGTAGAGAAATTAGAAGTGAAATTAATCTTGGGAAGAAGAGAGAGGTAGGAGAAAGGTATTTTAGATTGGTTTTATTTCTCATTACCCTACTCTGATTTTAATTGGCAATAAATTAATTTTACCAAGTTGAGTCTGTTTTGCCCATGATAGTAGCTGTTAAGTGATTTATCCCTGCCCATGAGCTTTTCATTATATTTTCCTTCCCCGTGTGCAACTGAGGAAGGCTGTGATTGAGTGGCTTGATGGGCACCTGGTGGGATGATTTACTAGATCATTCTAGGTTGGCCTAAGTAATTTCCTATGCCAGAATCTGTTGCTTTGCAGTTTCCTATACACCTGTATATGCCCAGGAAAAATTATGGTGTGCAGGGATCATGCTGCCATGCAAGGATCTGTTTTCAGTGTTTATTCCTTGGAACAAGGGTGCTGTTGTGAAAAGCCACTCACACCTACTATGAGCAGGGACATATATAGCAGTATAAATAGACATGTGAAGCTCTGAAATTTTGTTAAGTGTTTTATTGTTCTTGTGAGTTCTTCTTGGCAATGTGTCATTTAAAATATTCTGTGATCATGTAGGTGAGTATCTAGGGCTCTGGAACCCTGGTAGTCGAGCTGGGCTACTGGAGAAAAACAACCCACATTTGAATGGTCAGGCCAACTTAATATTTCATGGTAGGCATAGAATTGAAAGAAAACATGACTTCACTGGAATCATGTTGATGTAATTCCTCAACGTGGTGTGTAACAGCATTAGGAATCTGCAAGAGGAGTACATGCAGCATCAAGAAAAGGTGGATGTGCAGGGTGGGGATTTTTGTTGTCTGGTCAGAAAAGGGGAAAAAATATTTTTCCAGGGCCTTCTATGGTGGTAGTATCTTGATTTAAATGTCCTGCCTGTCAAGGGAAGAAGGAACTTTAAATGTCTTCAAGTATCCCATGGTTTTAAACACTTCCTCAGGAGGGAGTGTGCAGTGACCCTTGTCTGTGAAATCTTCATGGGTCATTTCCCCTTCCCAAAGTTATTGAAAAAAAAAAAAAGAAAAAAAAGATTGCTTGACTTGTCTTTCAGACTGCTTCACAGGCGCAAACTGGACCCTCTGCTGGCCTTGGGGGACTGGTGCTTT
>NW_008237648.1:823093-851251 GCF_000691975.1 Corvus brachyrhynchos
CTTTCACAGGTGGTTAGGTATGGAATAAAGTCTGTATTGTGCTGACTTTTTTCCTTATTATAGAGAAACCTTATGTCACGTCACATTTTCTTGTATGTTTTCCTGCCTTTTCGACTAATGACAGGCAGCTGGGTTGCAATAATAAGCAGCTGTTAGATCAAATATGTGCTTCCAGGTGATCAGGTGGTACAGTGGCAAGCTGAGATCCTGGATGCAGATGGCCAGCTTCAGGGGCTGCCACAGTTCTTACATGGTCTCGGGTGTGTGTGTCTCTCAATAGTAATTGCAAGCTATCTCACTGTTGAGGTCAATGAATCAGAATTATGCTCTCATTAGTTGATGTACCTTTCCCATAAATTGCACAGCTGACACATTTCACAATTATCTCTTGGTCAGGGAGATGTTCTTCAGTTGCTTTGGTAACATTTTCTGAGAGGAGATAGTGAAATAGGTAGTGGCACCCGACTGCTACTGGCTCACAGTTAAGACTGATGCTGGTTCCTGCTTAAAACCTTAGGCAGATTTTTTCCTAGTTCTGTCATTATTTCCATAGTTCCTGTAAAATAGAGACCTCAGTAGCAGTACCTCACAAGTCTGTAGTGAACCTGAAGAAGTAGAGATGTTTAGGGGGTGAAAAAAAGGTCTGTCACTTCAATTTGCTAGAAGTGTACTTATCTGTAGTCATAAATCATGAAGAGCTGTGGTCTGGTGTTGTTCTGGATGTTAAACATGTATGTGGCAACTGTATGCCGAGACTCAGATGACCAGGTCTTGCAGGCAGAAGTTACATGAAAACAAGGAGCACAAAACCTTTGGCAGGCCCATAGATACATGGAGAATAACAGTCTTTGCCTTATGTCCTAGATAACACACACAGAAGTTAATTCGGTGAATTTGCATTTGTTAGGAAAGTTGTGCTTGCCTCTGCTAACTGTAGGGACCTCCTGATGTGTGTAAGCCTCTAGAACTCTCTTCCTTTCACCTTACGTCATAGAACCATAGAATAACCTTAGAGTGGAACAATCACTCCCCTGGACCAGCTGGTGATGCTGTGCTTGTTGCTAAATGTCATCTTTAAACAGTTTCTAATGCCAGAGATTTCTTCCTAGTCTAGAAGCAAATGTACTCCTCTTACTCTTCCTCAGTTTTACTTTCTGAAAGGATCACATTTGTGTATACCACTTTTGTAAATGTGTGAAGAGAGTTTACTTCAAGCAGTTGATTCTGCTGTTGGAATATTTAGTTTATTCATTGTCTGAAAGTCAGTAGCTATATAAAAAAAGTATTTTATATTTCAGTTACACACTGCTTCATCAAAAATGTAATGGAACAGAAAAGGCTTGAAGAAAACATTGTTGAATTTCAAGCTGAGCCATGCAACTTCCAGTACAATACAGATCTTAGTGTACAGCTAAGAAATCCCCTCACAAGTCAGTTGTTGAACTGGTGTGGTTTATTTAATTATTTATTTGATAAATAAATAATTATGAATAGAGAAATAAATATTTTATTAAAAATACTGGTTATATATTTATTTAAATAAAACACGCCGGTTTCAAAGTAGTAGAAAAGCCATCCAGCACTTCTGGAAGTAGACAGACTGTTCAGAAATTGTGGAGCATTATTAATATGCTGCCAGCAATGATTTAAGAACTTCACAAAACAATGTAAAGGACAGTAATTTGTACTGCTACTCTGAAAGATTCTCAGCTGAAGCATGAGTTCAGAATAATGGTCACATTTCCTTGCAGTCACTGGAAAGCTGGGGAACTCTGAACCACCATGGGTCTGAACAGTTGATGCCCTCAGTAATGTTCCCTGTTGATTTGTACCAATGAAATGAAAAGGCTTAAATTGCTTTCTTTCATGCTTTTCTTGCTCTGCAGGAAGAAGACTCCAATGTCCCAAATAGTTAACAGTCTGAAATTGCCTTCACAGTTTAAAAGCAATAATGTAGTGCCTCAAGCTGTGATAAAGTAAGCAATGAACTGCACTTTTAGTTTTGGATGTTACATTTCCATGGCTATATATGTATCTTCCATACCATTGACACAAAGGGATAAAAAGGGTATTAAAAAGGATTCAGCATCAAAGCAGGAGATAATGCAAAGCTGAATTCCATGTTATGCTAACTCTCTAGAAAACTTCTTGGACCTGGAGACAGATCAGTGCACCCTGCCAGTAAGTTTACCTTACTCCTGCCACTCCATACACTGAGACACGTTTTTATTTCTGGGCCAGTTCTGAATGCAAGTGAAGACACTTTTTTCAAGTACTATATTTATTGCAAGCTTCTGTTTATTCCTGGCATCCTTCCTTTGTGTTGAGTTCCTGTCATTGCCCGTCTCTGAACTTCAGTTGCCTCATTTCCTTGGCTGCTTTCACACTATGTGATGGTGTTCTTGTGTCCTGTCCCTGTCGCCCTCTCCCCATCCCACTGCTTTTATGAAGAAGTGTCAAAAGGACAGTTGGTAGCTGAGAACAAAAGATGACTTTCTGAGCCATGTATATTGTGCAGAGAGTTATTTAAAGAGTGACAGGTGGTTTAGTTTTTGTACCAAGAGGATTATTTTTCCTTTCCTTCCACTTTTATAGTGGCTTCTAAACAGGGACCTTTCTGGGCTTTCCCATGAAGTTGTAGGATTTCTTAGCCTATTCAGAGTATGTGGTGTTTTGGCCACGTACATTTCACTTGACCCCAATATAGGACTTTTAGAAAAGGCTTTGTAAGGCAACCATGTAATGCTTGTGTTAGCTCATCTTGTCCTTCTGTATTCAGATGGACAGTAGTGAAATGAATCTCTTGAAATTATGAATGCCCAGGAAATAGATAATAAAGGAACCCTACCCCAATTGTAACCAGTGTTTTTTGATGTAGTAGGATGCCTCTTGACATTGTGTAAGAGCATAGGAGAAGTCATTTCCATGGGGAATGTCTTTAGGAGCATCTGTAATGGTATGACTTGGGATTTGCATAAAAGATTGTTGAATTTAACATGATCTTTAATAGCACCTGTGCAACAGGTAGCTTTATTCAGCATTTAAATACCTGGAGAAACACTAGACTGCTGTAAGATTGGCTTGTTCAGTATTTAAAATCAGGTTTATAAAAAAATGTGGGTATTGAGATTTGATCAATATGACAAAATTATATTGCTAGAGTATTAATCTCTCACCTATGTTTCCAGCAAATCATACATGCATGATTGCAGAGGAGCAGTTCCCATTTCAAACTCTGGTTTTACTTGCCTTTGTGAACTGTATGTCAGGACAGTTCTTGCACATTTATGTGCTGCTATCAATGAAACTTAAGTTCTGCAGAGAGGCAGCTGTTTGGTTATTACATAACTTCCAATGGAGATCTGTCCTGATGTAGATAAAGATTAAATGATGGTAATTGGTAGGACTGCCTTTAAAAAGAGATACAGAGGTAGGCTCTTGACATGAGGTTTAACGTGAGGTCCTTAAATGTTCTTTTTGCTTATGAAAATTATGATTGATGAAAATGATGTTTTGAATAAACATCACATTTTGAAGACTATGCACAGTATTATGCTGCTGTATTTGCTGGTTAAAAGGTGCATACGGCAGTTTTATCTGTTAAAATAGGAATTATTCTGAGAAAGTATGGGAGCCACTCAAAAAATCTTACTATCCTGTCACTAATAGCAGCATCTTGAAGAAACATTCAGACAAGGGAAAATTCTAACATTCCACTCATATACTTAAACAAGATTTTCAGAATTATTCTTAAAACATGTTTGGAGAAAGGTGAAGAACATATAGGAAGTCATATGCTGCTTCAGACTTATTGAAGTAGTTGTAAGACAGACATTCAGTGCTTCTTTTAAGCCTCTGGGAAAAATATCAATGAAAAATAGCAGTATAGAAGAAAAATAAACATTGAGAAATGTTTTTCTGTTTCACAGGAAAAGCTTATATACTTGACAGAATTACAGGACAGTTACCCTGTCATGTAGTCCAGTTGTAAATTTACATATTGCTGTGAATCTCATTTTGAACTCCTTTTTTAGTGTCAGAATAATGTCTTTTTGCAAAAGGAGAGTAGAGAGTAGATAGTAAGAGGTTCTAGTGAAGGTCTAGGATGAGATTTTTCATATACAGGATTTTGAAGTAGGTTGTGAATAAAAACATTGGGTTTTTTTCCCTCAGATTTCTTATTTTCCATTACTCTCTCCTACTTTGTTTATCTTCTCTTTTTCTTTCCAAAACCCCTTCAGACCTACTTTTCCTCATCCTTCATTTGATGATACTTTGCTTCACCTCTTGCTCTGGCTCTAACCTGGTCGTTCCTTTCCCATCTGATTCAGCTGATGCTAGGGACGATCATACATGCTATCGTGTATGTAGAAAAAAAGGTGAGCAGCTAGTTCAGGCAGCTAGTACAGTTAAACTGAACCTCCTTTTCTCTCAGTAAATGTTAGTTTAGGTGGGATTGTATGGCAACTGTTTTATTTTGGGATCTTGATAACACCTTTCAACACTGACCCATTTTGTTTCCTCTATGAATCTTCTAATGAGAGACATCATGGCATCAGCCTTTCAAGAAAAGCTTGCCCCGTCTTAAAAGAGCTACTGGAAAGCTTTTTTGTAAGCTATCATAGCCAGCATGCTGTAGTCTCCTGATTAAATCTTTGTTATGAGTTGAGTAACTCAGAGCAAAGAAAATAGAGGGGTGGCACATGGTAATCTGAATTGCTGTTTTACCTTTCTCTGAAGGTATCCAGACTCATTTCATTGAGAATAGTGAAAAACATCCTGTGTTACTTTGTTATGAGCAGATGAAAAAATGCAAAAAGCACATTTTCTTGTGGGTGGCAGGATTTGTGAGCACTAATCTGTAGGCCTTTATTTCAGTATTTGGTTTTTCACAGCTTACCTCACTGACACTTGGGTCAGCCTGGCTCTTTCTAGTTGTAAACCCTCTCTTCATTTGTATTGCTGTGGTCTTACGAGGATTACTGCAGCCACAACTATGAAAGATCTAGAGCACAGTGACAGGAATTGATAGAATAAGAATTGGAGGTGCAGTCTGTGATCTGCCAGGGGAGTGCCTAGTACTGTTTGGCTCTGTGGGGTCACATGCATGCACGCACACACAAACGCACGGCTAGCCTTCAGTATTAAGTCAGTTGCAAAGAGATGGGAAGGGCCTCTGCATGAGTTCCAGCAGGAGCATTTATTGCTTCTACACTGCTAAAGATTCAGGGGCAAAGACAAGAACAATGCTGAACTCAGGGGTTTTATCCAGGGGCGGGGAAAAGGCGGGAGTAGGGAACGGGGACCAATGGGGAAGCTCTGGGGAAGTGACGAGGGGTAGAGGCTGACAGCCAACCAGGGAAGCCAAACTGTGATAGATTAAGATAACTGGACAATGCATCCTGGGAGAACCCTTTACCCAGAGTGAGTGGGCTTGGGTTCATAGTAAAGTGTGTGCTTTTAATGTGATCTTCAGTTTTCTGTGGTCGATAAGGCACATTTTCAAATGAGGATTCAAGAAAAACCTACCCAGGGAATCAAGTATATTTATTTGTCCATCCGCTAATAGCCTGGAAAGCAAAGTGCTCTATTTGTGAAAGAGATACAGCCATCAGAGTGTATTATGGAGTTTCATCTCTGTGTGTTTGGATGCAGCACA
Organism: Corvus brachyrhynchos; assembly: GCF_000691975.1. NCBI lineage: Eukaryota > Metazoa > Chordata > Aves > Passeriformes > Corvidae > Corvus > Corvus brachyrhynchos. The sequence continues at coordinate 828,753 of NW_008237648.1, forward strand.
ATTTTCCGATGTGTGAATTCCTGCTCTTCACAGTGCATTCTGGGTCATTAATAACTAAGATTAATGCTTGCCTGGAAGAAAAATATGTTCCTTAGAAGGATCTAAATTCTTGCCTGCATGTACACAAAAATTTTCAGTTAACTCAACTGACAGCTTGGCACATCCCAGTGACCATGGTCTAGATCAATGATTGGTACTGATAAGCTGCTATGTATATCTTGATTTGTTTTACTGGGGTGCCATGTATTGTATAAACAGGGAGGCACCCATCTGTGTGAAATCATTCATTTAATTTCTGATGTGAAGTTAACACTATAAAGACTTGTCAGCAATTTTTATTTTTCAGTGGGACATCAAAAATAATTGAAGCCATGTCCCTCTTAGCTATATTTACAAAATCCTGGTTGTGGCAGGAGCTGTGCAAACACGGTGGGCTTCTGTTAATTTAATCCATCTGGATATACTGAAAATTGTTAATCAGAAGGCTTCTTCTGTTGGTATAGTCTGTTTCCATTTGGATGCTCTTCTGACATACCTGTGTTAGTGGAACTTCTGCATAAGAAGCTTATAGGTTTTGATTGTAATGTTTTTCAAAATGTGTGACTTCACTGTGCAAAAGCTGGAGACTTAAACACAGCAATATGCTTCTAAACGAGGAGAGTACACACTCTCTTATGGCTGTGTTTGCTTAACAACGAAAGGATTTTTTTTCCCCATGTTAGAATGTGCAGTACACCTATGTTTTGAGTGTATACATCATCTTCGTGAACTTTTTCACCGTTAAGAAGCTTAAAGTAAAAATTGCCCTGTCCCTAATCCTTAATATTAGAAACTAGAGGAAGGAGTGCTATAGACAAACCAATAACAAGTCTGACTCAGCCATTTAAAGGATAGAAAAAAAGAATTTTAAAAACAATGTTCTCTAAGTGCTCATTATTTTATTCAGACACTTTCTAAGAAAACAGAAACTAATGTTTGAATAAGCATTTTGAATATTCTGTTGAAACATAGTTATCCGCTACTTGGCTTGTAATTGCGCTAATCATTTTAGATAAGAGTGTGTGGAGGTATCTAACTCATCTCGTTTGTTTTTTTTTTTTTCCCTTCCTAGTTAATGGTCTAATGACGCTTGGATTTGCAGGTGAGTTTTACTTCAAAAATTCAAACTTCTGTTTCTGTTTTGCTAATGGCTGCCATTTGAGAAACACTTCCATCCTATCTCATCTCAATTAGTCAGTTGTCATGCATTTTTTCAACTGGTCTTGTCCATTGGCTGTATGAAAAGAGAGTGCTGTAGTGTTTTGTAAAGGCCGTTCTCAATAGTGATAGTGAAACTGTAGAATTATCCATGATTTTGAACTCTTTTGATCAGGGATTTAGACAGAAACTCTTGTGTTGTCAGATTGTGCTCAAATAACTCTGATAGAGGTTTTTTTTCTATGACCCTGCAAAATATCGAAGTTTTAAAGAGAGACAACCAAAATACAAGTCTGTGGCAAATCTATTCAAACACCTTTCTGGGAAGGGGCTGGAGTAAATTGTCAGCACACATGACACAGCGGAAGAAAAACCTGTAGTCTGTTGGATTTGATTATAAATCAAATGATAGCTGGCTGTTTAGAATATCCTGCCAGAAAAAACAGCTTTGTGTAACTTTTGTCAAAGCATCAGTGCAGGATTCAGGTTGCCAGCTATGTAATTTTCATATCTGGTTTTGAATTCTGCACAACTTTAGCATTCATCTGCAGATCTCGCTGTGGAAAGTATAACTGGTAACTGCAGCTGCCAGATGAATTGACAGGAACACTTAAGTAGGCAAGATCCATGCTATAACGTTAATTTCCCACAGATGAAATTATGCTGGCCCTCTCTGGTAATTTTTGCCATTTCTGCCACTGGTGATTAATTGTAGTTCTGACTTTTTGCTGACATGGATGAAGGCTTCACATCAGCTTTAAGAGCACTGACAGTCAGACATGATGAAGGAGCAAGGATTAGGTCCCAGTGAGTCAGCTGTATGCCTGGAGAGGTTTATGGTCTGTAGGAAGTTGTAAACATATGGTCTCAGGTGCAGCATAGGCTGTCCCGTCATGGGCCTGCTGCTCTTGGAAAATACGTGAAAGCAAAGTGTTCATTTGTCCAGATGAGATGGCTGTCATTTGTCATACAGCATCACGGAGAGAGTGACCACCAGCTAAGGAGTCAGCTGTGATAGCTGAAGTTAAATTGCAAGGTGCTCCTGCCCAGGCTCCAAAGGAGCCAGCTCCTTTCTGGGTGAAACGATGTTCACTCAAGCCTGTTTTACAATCACATGCCTCATTTCAAATGGAGATATTCAAGTTTCTGAGTGATGGCTGGATTATGATCTGAAGCCTGAGACCAGTCATCTTGCCTTAGAGTTTGGGACTTTTTTTACTGGATAGTAAGGAATGGGGCCATGAGGACTTCTCTGTACTTCTTATCAAGCAAAGTCCTGCATGGTTTTGACCTCAGTTCATCTGGCAATGTGTTTGGCTTTTACAATATAAAAGTAGAACCACCAGCTCTTTTCAGCAGTGATAGGATCCTGCTTTCAAAGTAACTAATAGAAGCAAAAGAAGTACCTCCTCTCCCTGGTGTAAATATGTTCTCAGTGAAAATTTTTTTAGGAGTAAACTGTCTGTTCTTGGCTTTATTCTTAAAAAAAGGTGTTCCTCCAGAGTTCTCAGGAGGATTCCCTGATATACCAGTTTGTTAGGTTTGCAGTTTTGTTCAGGTAAATATTTTTCTTGGATTTGAGCTGCTGTGAAAGGAAGAAATACACACGCTTTTTTCTGACTAATTTAATTTAGGCATTTGTATTAAATATGTTTATATACATATATTTACAGGTAATTTTCAATGTTAATGCATTTTTTATACAGAAGAATGGTCAAAATAATGGCATCTGTAGAGGTAAAGCAAGACGTTTTATGGCTTGATCAAAACAAAATGTTTCAGGCTTTTCAAAATCAAGCACATTAGTCTGAAGAGAATTTTTTCAGAATTTCAATTTTATAATAAATAACAAAATATTACCTTTGTACTCCCATGCAGGCACATTCTGGATGAGAAAAAACATTTGACTGATTATATATAATGGAGTTGCCTTTATAGGTTGAGAAAGTTACAGGATTGCTCAAGTCAAGGTTAACTCTTTCTTTGCAAGTGGTTATATGCTGTAATTTCAGCATTTGAATATTGTAGGTAGTTCACAGAATTATAGAATTGTTTATGTTGGAAAAGACCTCTATGGTCATTGAATCCAACTGTTACTCCAACACTGCCAAGTCCACAACTAATACTTGTCCCTAAATTCCACATCTTCACATCTTTTAAATACCTCCAGGGGTTGTGGCTCAACCACCTCCCTGGGTAGCCTGTTCCACCCCTTTTGGTGAAGAGATTTTTCCTAATATCCAATCTAAACCTCCATTGGCACAACTTTGAGATGTTCTGTCATTTGTTAGTTGGGAGAAGAGGTCAAACCCCACCTGGCTACACCTTCCTTTCAGGCAGTTGTAGAGAGCAATAAGGTCTCCCCTGAGCCTCCTTTTCTCCAGACTAAACACCCCCAAGGTCCCTCAGCTGTTCCTCATAGGACTTGATCTCTAGACAATTCCTTTAGTATATATACTAAAGAAAAAGCTGTGATTGTGGAGATTCACACCCTTTAGCTGGTAAGGCATACAGATATTTCCAATGTTAAAGTAATTTCACAGTAATATAGTTAGTTGAATGGGATGCATCTGTGTAAGCTTGAAAAGTGCTTTCTACACTGAAATGTGGAATTCAGTTAGCTTTTAACTAAAAATGCAAATGGGTGGTAATAAGTTATGATAGTACCTAAGTAAGATCAGAAAAGTGATTAGATAGGTTCCTCTATGCTAGGTTTAAAAGGCAGTACTATATATGTTAACCTTTAGTTTTTTATACCAGGTTATGTTTTTAACATATTTATGTAAATATGTATTTTATCTATTTTCTATAATTGCTTAGGAAATTAAATGCTAAGCTTATGAGAATGTAAGTGGCAAGCTGAACTGCGTGAACAAATTTGAGTGATGTGTTTGTGCTTCTATTTCAGTGTTTGTGATTAAAGGTGCTTCTGATGTTTCCTAGGTGCACGTCAACAGACTGAGCTCTGCAATGAATCTCTCATGTTAGAAAAGTTGCCTGCCTGTGGAAGATTCTTTGAAGAGATGATGAAGAAAGTGGACTCAAAAAAGTGGTGCAACCTGACAGAATTTATCATGTAAGTGTTAGTTTTGGTTTTAATAGTTCTCCCCTAATGCATATAAAATATTTTTGTGCCAGAAAATAGAAAACTTTCTGTATTTTGTTGCCACTTGCAGAGGGCTAAGCTGTAGCTCTAAAGTCCTTGCAGTAAGGCCGTGTGCACACAGAGAGACCTAGCTCTTAACATAAAGAGTGTGCAAAATAGTCCACTTTAGTGAAAACTAACCAGTGGGCTAATTAATACTAGCTGCTGTTGCATTTACCTCAGACAGTTGTGTTTACATTTAATCTATATTTCTGTGCATTTTAGGCAAATGTTCCCTAAGTAATTTTTTTTCTGTGAAACCACTAAAGCAGTAATGCTTTTAGAATCGTGCTGATGTCTCTCTTGACAGCAATGCAGTTCCCTCCTCTGATTTCCTTTTTTCAGTAAGATGACACTGTTTCAGAAATTCACCTCATATGAAACTGCCCTATCCAAATTTAAAATGATTTGTCCTATTGAACCTGCTGTCATTTGTTTCTTTGCCTGCCAGATAGCATGGAGAGAGTGAGCACCACCTATTCTCTTTGGATGTCTAAAATACTGCAAGACTGACAGTAGTGAGGGTGGCATTATTATTCTCTAATCTCTTTCCTGTTCCATAGTTACTGAAGATATTTAAACATCTCTCTATAAAGCTGCACGCTTCAAATTCTGATCTGGAGAAAACTCACAGGGCTTGTGAAACTGGTGGCATTTTTGGCTTTGTGGAGCATCTGCTTCTTAAGATCATGTCTGCTCATGCATAATGCCTGGTTTTCGGAAGCGCTGAGTACCCTCTACACCAGCTGAAATCAGAGGAAACTGCAGGTGTTCAGCACTTCAGAAAATGAGACTCAAGTGAACTAGAGCTGGTGTGGTACGAGCCAGCCTGAAGCAGAACATCTTCCTGCATTCAAAACCACGCTGGTGCTGTTTCTGGAGGCTGCTGTGGAGGCAGAGCAGCCCCAAGCCAGCTGTCACCACACCTGTTACAGTGTCATTGAGCCCCAGATATGTTCTCACAGGATCACTGATCTTGTCTCCTGTTTAGTGTCGTGTCATGTTATGCAATATTTTAACTAGCTGATCACTGACAGACTCTACAGATAATGAAATGTTGGACTGCAGTGCTGTGTTGCAGCAGTTCCCCTTGACTCCCTTACCACTGACATCTGTGTTGAAATGCCCCATCTGTTGATAATGTTTCATAATCTGAAAGCATATTAAGAATTTAGATGCTATTCCTTCTTAGCATGTTTATTTGTACACCTTTATGTCTTTAAAATCTTGCAATCTGTTAAAAGGTAGATTCTTAAATCTTACGGTATTGGAGTGAAAGATGCACTCATGCAGCTCTCTCCAGCTGTCGGGAAGACAAAGAGAAGATTGGCTCTTCTAAGCCAGCTTGCAGAAATTGCAGTCAAATCTGACAGAGAAGTGTGTGTATACAAAGAAAAAGAAAATCCTTGCAGTGCTGGTACTGCTAAATTTATTTAATAAATATCTGTATGTTATGGAGCAATAAATTTAATTTTATAACCCATCTAGGTATGAGATGTTTTATTTATTTTGAAGGAAACACTGTAATTTTGCTCCATTTTATCTTCATTACAATTGTATTATAATCACAAGAGTTCTTTGCTGGTATCTTGTTTGTATTGATAAGTAACCTCAACTAATGGGATTACTTGCAGCAGTGAAAAGTACCTATAGGAGCCAAAATATTAGACTGTGCCTTTATTAATACAGGTGAAAAAACAGGCAGCTTTTTGGAAGACTTTTGCTAAAATTTCTTCAATAGTTTATATATTTTGGTGCAAGAATTTTTCAAGGTTAGGAGGTGACTGAAGTCTCTGAGTTTTCCTGACTTTTAATTAGAGTTAAGAATCCACCTTGATTTTATCCTTTCCAGTTGTGGTCACTCTTTGGTGTAGTTTTCATTCCCTTTACGAGACAATTTTTCTGAAGAAGTTGGTGAGTCTGAGGCTTTGCTCATTTTTCTTCAAAAGCAGTACCAGAAGAGTTCAAGGTTCTTATAGAAGAAAAATCTTACATTTTTACATAATACTCATTTTAAAAAACACCTTTTTTTTAATGTTTCAAGTTCTACTTTTGAAGAGAGTAGCAGGAGGAATTTGTTTTGAAATTTATTTCCTAAATCAAGGATTAATCAAGCATTAGAAGTCTGATTACAAACTTATCATAAGGGTTCATTGCACTGAAGAAGCAGCAGACTTTTAAGATTTTTACTCTTTTGAGAGCAGACATTGTTATTTGATGTCATGCATTCTATAAGAAGCATATAGAATCACAGAATGGCCTGAGTTGGAAGTGACCTTAAAGATCCTCTAGCTCCAACCCTCCTGCTGTGGGCAGGGACACATACAGGCTAATTCTCCAGCTCATTGGAGGAGCCCTGAAAGGTGGGACAGAAACACTTTGGCATAATCTGACAAAGTAATGAAAAACTCATATATCTAGCCATGGGCACTTAAAATTCGGATGTTCAAACATGGTAGTATTAGTTTGTGCTGATTTTGTATCTAGCCTCCAGCAGTAACAATTAATCAGCCTGATCAGATAGTGGGTTAAAACTGGGAGCTTTGTATAAAAGAAACTGTTTCTTCATGCAGTAAATTTTGCATGGCACTTTTCACTTAGAAATCTTTGCAACTTATATTGAAATGTAACAGTTAGTGGAAATCTGCTAATTTTCTAAATTCCTTGTTTCATGAAGGAGTTTTAGCTCTTCGGTATAAATGGCTGTCATTTGGTTATGGGATTGTAAATAGCAATTATCTATAGTGTTTCACTGTTTGGCCAAACAGTTGTGAGAGAATTTGCAGTGACTCCAGTTTGCTGTAACTTAATTAAACTGTAAAGTTCTCTGACATCTCTGACCTTCTTAACAAACTTGTGTTCTTTAAAAAGCAGCCTTTTCACTGATTTTGAACAGATAAGGCTCCTGTGTTTGGCAGCTGGTACTGCAAACCAATATGAGAGTTTTAGCCTCCATAGCTGATACTGGTCTTGCTGGAAATACAAAATGATCACATATAAACAGTAAATTCTCAGGTAAGGTTTGACAGAAGCACTATTAGGAGAAAGTTTCCCTATTAATTTTTGCGTATTTCTCAGAGGATTTGCAATTAGTTAGGATACAAGTACTCTGGGTCAAATTGTTCAAAAGTATTTGAAAGCTTAAATATGATGAGGGATCAAAGTGCAATTTTAAAATATTTTAAGTCATTTAGATGTGGTGGGTTTCAGTTGTTCTTGCTTGGACATCAGGGTATGAAGGCCAACCACAAATAGTTTACAAGAAAAGTAAAACCTTTAAAACACAGCTGGAGGTCTTCATTGACAGAAGAGTAGGAGTTTACCTAGTCACAGTTTTGCTGAGGCCTTTAGATTATTCAGAGAGAGCTCTGAAGATGAAAATACAATGAGGTTGTTTAAAAGACTCAAAGTTATGGTACATGGCAAGTGAATAAGCAGAGACTAAAGTGGGGTGAAAGCTATATGGGGAATTAGCAAAAGCAAATATACTTTTCATTTGCCAGAAGACTGGAAATTGCAGAAAGGTTTTTATTTTTCACGTGTAATATTTCTATCTACTTATAGTAACAAGTATGTTAGTAGTGCTGTATTACATATAATAATACATGTATTATATTTCTGTGTTATCTTCTTAATATTTAGCAACTACAGCTGAATATGTAAAATCAACTACTGGCTACAAACCAAAGTCCATTATTAACAAACAGACTTTTTTTGACTCTGCTGTGATAAATCCTGGTGTGGGACTACAGTTGAGAGGCCAGGTATGACTAATTTCTGAAGCAAGTGGCCAGACGAAGATGGGAGTGCCCAGAGCTGTCTTACATGAACCTGAAAACATGTTCCTTATTGTAATTGATAAGATTACTTTCTATTCTTAGCTCATGAAAGAGTTTTTCAAATACTTCTAACTGGATCCTGGAAACAATTTAGCTAGAACAAACAGTCTCTAAACAAATCTGCGTGTGTCTCCTAGGCCTAGCCCCTATGGAAATGTGGGACCAAAATGTACTAATGCTGATTTTCAGTGTTAAGCTTTCGGCCTGCTCCCAAGCACCAATCTTCTCTCTTCTGCATCCCCATTTTCCACATATTTCTGAGTGTAGTTACTAACATTTCAGTAATTTTGAGGCCATAGAGATGGATGTGGCCATGTCTGCACTGTTGAATAATAGCACTGTTGAATAATGTCACACAATCTGCCCCATAGTCACTTTTTAAACCCTGTAAGAGTGAGTGAATATATTATGGGAAAGCATAAACTCTTAGTTTAAAAGATTAGTATTGATCCATTACATCTATAAACAGATTGTATCAACTGTTACAGGTGAGCCATTCTCTTATTTCAAGCCAATTTTACTGTTGCAGCCCTCATCTCACAAGTGTCTACGGTTGCATACCTGCTACTTTGGGAGCCCCCAGCCAGTCATTCGGTGTTTACCAGCCAAGGAGTAGCTGTGGGTTTTGGAGTCCAAGGGTGAAATAGCAATTTGTTTTGGAAGAGAATTCTAGCAAAGTAGTGCATGTAACGCATGTTAGGTCTGGATTTTCTGTTTCAGAAAAAGAACTGATTGTAGCAAACTTCTTCCTCCAATCCCTACATTTCTTCTTAGCTGTTTTTACAGCTCTAGGAGTCCCTAATTTGCTGTGAGGCTGTGGCTGTGTGACATTGCTTTACAGCACCTGGAAGATGTTAAAAGTCTGATTTTTCTGATGTTTTAAATTTCGGTTCATATCAGAATAGGAGAGTGAATTATTTCTTTAACTGTACGTCTGAAGCAGATTCATTGCAGGTATGTGTGTACCTGCTGAAACTCCCTGCTTTGCTGTGAGCATGGCCCAAAGTCTGTTCTCACTGTAAATAGCTATTCTTTTTTTTCTGTACAGCCTTAGTGTAGTTTTCCCTCAACACTTTACATGAAATATTAATTCTCTAAGCACTTTCTGTCCCATTGAGGATGATGAGGGAGTCCACCCATGTTCTGTACAGATGCTGAGGATTTGAAAAAATGAATTAAGGAAAAAAATCTGTGTGACTAAATTTGATGTAATCTGGAAAAGTAATCCTGTTGCTCAATTTTAAAGTCAGTGGGAGTTTTGCCTGTTTCATTTTGGCCCAACTAAGCTAATCATAAAAGTGCCTAGTTTTCAAAGAAACTTAGTAAAATATTACATAAAAGAAAGCCAGATCACATTAAGATCAATGGGAAAGCAAACTCTGGAAGAAACATGTGAAGCCCAGAATGAAATTATATGCCCTCGCTTCTTAAAGCTTGCAGCTAAGAACCTCTGCTGGCTGAGTGTGTATGTAGGAACCCTGCAAACTGAGTAATTTTCTTGGTTGGTTATCTAAGTTTTTTCATCTTCCCCACTGACCACTGCAGGAAGCCTGATCTAGACACCAATCAGCAATTGCATGCAGCTGCTAATGACAAAACTAATACAGAAGAGGAATGTCCTGTGAAAACCACAGAATTGCAGAGTGGTTTGGGTTGGGAGGGACCTTAAAGATCATTCATGATGTCCAAGCTGTGGATAGGGACATCCTCCACTAGACCAGATTGCTCAAAGCCTCATCCAGCCTGTCCTTGAACACTTCCAGAGATGGAGCATCCACAGCTTTTCTAGGCAACCTGTTCTAGACAGTAAAGAATTTATTTCTAGTATCTAATCCGAACCTATTCTCTTTCAGTTTAAAGCCATTCCCCCTTGTTCTGTCACTACTGTCCCTTTCAGCTCCCTTTAGCCCCCTTCAGGTACTAGAAGGTGCTACAAGGTCTTCCCGAAGCCTCTTCTAATCTGAACAACCCTAAATGTATCGGCCTGTCTTCAGAGGAGAGTTGCTCCTTTTAAATTTTCCTTTATAAAAAGGTGTGTTATGCTTCCTCTTTTCCAATGGGAATTTCACTGAACTGCTGTGACTTCTCAAATGGGATGAATAGTGGCTTAGCCACTTCCTCTGCCAGTTCTTTCAGGACCTGCAAATGCCTCTCATTGGGTCCTGTGGACCTTCAGGCTCCTTATGTGTTTTTGAACCTGATCTTCTCCTACTGTGGGTAGTTCTTCATTCTCCAAATTCCTGCTTTGCCTTCTGCAAGTTGAGCGGTCTGACTGGAGCATTTGCCAGTGAAGACCAAAGCAAAAAAATCATTGAGTACCTCAGCCTTCTCATTTCCTGGGTAACAACCTCTTCCATTTCTTTCCAGATAGGGTCAGCATATTCCCTAGTATAAAATCTCAATACAAATCCCTTGTGAAAATAGTGAAAATCTCAGACAAACCACTGGGTTTGTTTTACAGCTGAGATGAGCCACTGATTCGTGTGAGCTAATGTGTTCCCACAGTAATGGTCTCACAATTAGAAAGCTGACACCTTTGGTTCATTCTTTTAAATATTATCAGAAAAGTCTCAATTCTGGATTTTTGCATGTGACTTTCTCACGTGAAAGACAACCTGAGGCTGCTGGAAACTGGATGTTTGAGTGACAAGCACATGTGATTTTAGATCCAGAACACCACTGATCAGAGGGAGTCCCACCCTTCCTCACTTGTGTCATTTAGAAGGCAGGCGTCTGTATTTGTGCTGGAATTTGTATCCCTGTAGACAGACTAGTACATTGGTTATGGTTTACCTTGGCCAAAGTAATGATAAAAATGCTGCAAATCACAAATGTACTTGCACAACAAAAGGCCATCGTATTGCCTTGTCTCTGGGTAATCTTCTGCAATGTTGTTGCCTAAAGTTCTGTATGTGTCTGAAAAGTAGTATCTTTTTTTCCCCTGAAAATCTAACTGAGAAGGGGGACCAAAATCCCTTATTTAGCCAGCTGTAAGTCCTCCCAGTTTTGTTAGTCCAGATTTTATAGAAGAAAATATTCTTTGTCAGTTTAGTGTCTCTGTGAAGGAAGGTTGAGTAAACCTGCACTTTGTGTGCCCTCATGTCAGTGTAGCTGATTTACCATTTAGTGTTCGGTGGCGTATAGAAAAAGGACTGGTGTGGTAGATGCCAGCATTTGGTCTTTGGTAGGATTGTCTTCCTTTGAGCTTCTCATACAGATACAGATGCTGCTTTTTTTTAAGCTCTCATTGAAATGAAGATTATGCTGATATTTAATCTTTTTTACCTGCGTATTTCTTTTACCTCTTTACATATCAAAACTTACAGTAGTTTTGTACTTAAAAAAGCCATCTAAAAACTCCTAGAGGTCATGGCAGCAGCGGCAAAACCAGGCTGGTTAACAGTTACTTCAAGAACATACTGTTTTCCTTCTGTGACTCATACCTTTCTTCTCAAAAGCAAAGCAAAGCAGCTTATAGATCAGTTAGGTGTGAGGAAGTAAAACAATGGAAAAGAACGTCATATTCAAGCACTTCTGTTGCCATCATGCTGGTGGCTGACTAGCAATTTTTCTTTGCAGAAATAATAATGCTTGCCATCTATTATTCAAAACATTGGGAATGAAAGAAACCTGAAGTTTATAAAGCGTCACGGAGTAGCCAGGTACAGGGCTGTGCTGAGGATGTGTACAATCACGTGCTGTTTTGGGGTCAGCCATCCTAGTTGCTGTGAAGTTAATGCAAAGCACAGTTGGTCCCTTATTGGGGCTATAGTAGAATATCTTTCATAGGATCTGTATTTCAGGTGAATCTTCATTACTTTCATATGAAATGTATTGGCTTTAGTTTATATTGTGTAGATAAGAGTATGTCCTGATGAATATGAATAAAGTGGTTAGTTTGAGTTCAGACACCAGGGTTTGACATGAGGCAGGAATACTTCATTCCCTTATAACTGCTTTCCTCCTGATAGATGCAGAGGCTGAACTATGGTTCTTTAGTGCAGTTATAATTTTCACTTTTATTATAAAGGAGAGGCACAGACATTTTATATAATACATGACTGTGAAAATAAAGTATATTTGATAATTCCAGGTGAGGTATTGGAAAGGCTTTGGATCCTCATTTCTAATACTTTTTCTCTCTTTAGTGCAGAATTACAGCAATGCATTTCTAAAACTGTGTTTCTGTGGCCATCTTACATGATGCAGAAGGGTGGTGAAAAGCATTCACAAATGTTGAATTTTTAGTCAAGTACTCTGACTTCTGAATTTTATTGCTGTATTAAGAACACTGGCATTTATACATTCTGTGATGACCTGCAGACCACTTTGCTTATAAATGCAAAGCCATCAATTTGTTCTGCAGCATGTTAGAGACATAGCTATGCTACAAACTAGCAAAACCTTATCAGTTTTTCATCTGATGAGATTTCTTGGGTTTTTGTTTTAGACACTGAAAAATCTTGCTTTTTGCAAACAAAACCTTGCTTTGAAGAGTTCACTTGAAACCAGTAAATGGGTTTATTGTAGAGGATAAGGAGAAATTTGCCAATATTTTGGGAGGCTGCTGAATTAAATACACTAACTACCAAGAACTCAGATTTGGTGAACTACAATACCACAATACCACAATACATGTTGTAATCACAGTCTACAAAAGCCATGTATTCAGGGCTACAGTGCAGTGGAATGGGGAAAAAACAACTGGAATTTGTTATTCATCAGGGATAACTTACTTTCTTTGTTAAACCACAGAAGACATTGGGTCTTCCCTTAAAAAACATATCATGACCATATCATGCCAGAATAATGTGCTTTTTCAGCCCGTTATCCATCTCTTGAAGGTTTTTGAGAGCTCAAATCTTTCTGTTCTTCAATTTATCAATAATTTTGCAAATCTTTGGGAAAATTCTGTTAGTATGAAAAAAGAGAAGGATCTTCTGAGCCTGCTGCTAAGTAGGTAGAGAATTACCTTTTCATTATCAAGAGCTGAAAAACTTTCAGTTTTTAATATCAGATTTCAGTTTTTCAAGTGCTTTTTTCAGCAAGTTTTAACACCTGTAACATTACCTGTTACAGCACCTGTTACCCTGAGTATTTTTTTTCAAAAAGGGAGTGAAATCTGGCATTTGCCCAGAGGTCACTGATATCAATATTTTCTTAAAGTTCTGGAAGAGTTTTCAACATTGATGAAATCTAGGTCACCTGAAGACCCCAGTTACAATATTTTAGCAAGGGTGATGTGAGTCAAATTGATGTGTACTTCAGTAGATGCCTTGGACTAATGGTGGTAGCTTATACTCACAAGGTGGCATCAGTATGTCAGTGCTTTTATTTCCAAGTCAACTAACAAATAGTTAAAGATGCAAGAATATAATAATTCTAAGTCACTTGGAAAAAACAATGTAAGCAATTTAGAGGTGATGTTAGAAAGCAGTCTGCTGTTAAATCTCAGGACTGTCAGCTGATATACCTTTCAACAACTTTCGTGACCTTTTTGAGTTTTATTGAGGTAAGATCAGTAATAGAAAACAGTCTTCATGGAGCTTATTATTAAAGGCTGTATTTAAAAAAAAAAAACAACGCACAAGATTTCTGTGTAAAGTTGCTTGGTGGTAAAATAATATTGTATAACTTGATAGACTGGTATGAATTATGCAATGCATATGTAATGGACAGTGTATTTTTAGAGGCAGTGAAAATGAAAATATAAATGTGTTACAAAAATGAAAAGTTAATACAAACTTTTCTGGTTCTTCTGTTCTGGTTTGCAAAACAGTTTCTACATTTTTGTTTTCTAAATGGATCAACCATGAATGTGCAATAATGGAGATTAACTCAGCAGAGACAAAAAAATAGAATTTCTTGTGCCAGGCTGTGTGTGTTATTAGTCATGTGGTTAACTGTTGACAACACGATAGGTATGAATTAATACTATTATGTTCTGTATTCAGGGTCTTGTTTCAATTACAAAAGTTTATTATGCAATGATACTTTAAAAAAAAGTATTTTACATGGTTAATTGCCAGGACTCTGGCATTTCTGTTTATCTTTACAGAATAGTGTCAGAAAGTAGTTCCAAGACAAGAAATGCAGTCTTCTGCACTCTTAAGCAGCTAAGTCAGAGCTGAGTATAGAAGGAGTGGAAATCAAAGGTTGTCAAGGCATAGTGCACTGATGAACAATTACGAGCACAATTCTTTGCAGCTTCCAGGAAATTGATGTTTTACATTTCTCTCAGATATACAAACATCTTTCATACATTTCACTGACTGCTAAAATGTACCATTTCATATTAAGGTGTCATTATAACATAAACATAGAAATGTTAAAATGAGCATTTTGGCATCTAGAATTGGGTTCTATGTCTGCCTGTGGGACTAGCAGTTATCATTGAGGCGCTGGGTCTGATTTTTATCTGCAGGAAGGTAGCTTAAGAAGCAAAATGATCTTAAGATGGTTCTATATTATGTATAATTTATCATGGTGCACTGTAATCTATCATGGATTTTTGCTTCCTGTTACTGGGGAGTATATTTATCTAATATATATCTAGGCTGATTTGTGGTGTGCAGGGGTAAGGTATTACTATTAGTATTACTACTTACAAAAAATAGGTGCAAAAATGTAAGGTTGTTTCTGCTGCTGGCTATTTCTATGCAGGAAAACAGATAGCTTTTTTACTATCACAGTGAAAATATGTCATTGTTTTTATCAGCCAAAGAGGAATTTGATAAAGGCTCAGAAAAAAACCGTACCACTTGGCTACTCACAGTGCTTAAATATTATTAGACCCCGTAACAGCTTTCTTATGGCAAGCGTTTGTAACATTTCACAGGTGATGTGCCCTATTACACTGTTCTTACTTATTACTTATTACTTATACTTACTTATTACTTATTACACTGAGGTAGAGTTTAGCTGGGCCCAAGAAGAAGTTGAATAAACTCATCAGATCCAGGAGCTGAGAAACAGCTGCCTTTCCCAGGTGACAGTCTCAAGGTCCCTCTGCTTCTGATCTGCAGACAGTCTGGCTGGATGTTGTCCAAAATCCCCTGACATAATTTTTTTTCACCTGCTTAGGAGGCTGATGGCTTACCCTTAAGCAACTCCAGGGAGTGTTGCAACACTTGAATCTTTCATACACAGTTGTGGATAAGGAGTAAGGCCGTTTGGGTCCACCATTTGCTTCTGTTGTGTGTATGAGATGTTGGAACAGTCTTGGGAAGCCATGGAGCACAAGAAGAAGTTACATAAGGAGAGGGAATGTATCTTTACCACCACAAGTAAGAGGGGAAGACATAAGAAAGGAAAAAACCCCACATTCAGTGGTGAACATGCTGTGCTGTCAAAGTCATGCCAAAACATAACCATGCACTTGAATAGTAGATCAGCAGAACTTTTCTGTTTTAGGCTTCTTCCCTAACAGGTCTTTATGCTACATTTTAAATCAATTTCTAATGTTGTTACTGTTCATCTGATTTTGTGGTTAATTTTTCATCATTTTTGGTCTTATTTGTAAACTGTCCATGCCTAGATTGCAATTTCAGATAATACATTTATTTTGCAAGACTGCAAAAAGGATTTATTCTTTAATTAGTCCAGTAGCTGACATAATCTGAAGTTTAAGATCCATAATTAGTCAACTGATTTTTGACTCCCATTATTTGTGCTCTGCTTGGAACAGAACACAACAGCCTCTCTCCTCCCAAAACAAGTGGCTTTTTAATTACAGGAATTTTTTCAGTGTATATAAAACCCATTTTCCATAAATAATCAGCAAAAATGTATGTTCTTTACATATGCTCATAAAAATTATGTAAGGAGGGTTACGAAAATGATGATGAAAAGTTCAACTTAGAAGCAGATTAATTGTTGGTCTGGTTTTTTTTATTATTTTATTTTTCAATCTATGGAGATGCTACAGTGGGTGTTTCTCAGAGTGTAAGCCTGATTGACTGATGATTTCTATTTCACAGATGTGTATTACCAGATATTTCTCTCCCCTCTTTCCACTTGAAGAAATAGTGCTGTGGTATTATAAAAGGCTTGTGCTACTTTGGACTAAGTGGAATCTAATAACAGCTTCCACTCAGCAGGTGACACTTAAATACTCTTTAATATCCTCATAAAAATGGAATATGAAGCAGTTATTTGTAGATGTAAGCTGGAATGAAGAAGAGCTCTTCTGTTATTTCTTTCCCTGTGAGTTTTTGTCTGTTGGTCAGAAAAATGATTATCTTCATGGTTGCTTGTTTGGAGTGGCTGTCTGGAGGCCCAGCTGTGGAGCACCAGTCTGAATTAGAGCCACATTTTCTCTGTTCACCTGCCAGCTTGGTTCATCTAGACGGAAAGAAAAGCCTTAACCCCCTGAAATGATGCGGCATGAGCTCAGAGCAGCTCTGGGCTAGCAACTTCTGTCCTGACTTTGGCTCCTGCCCAGGTGTTGGATGATTGGACTGAAGCTGGCCGAGCATTTAATCTTGGAAGCAGTGGTGGAATGATGGTTTTGTCATGGAGTTGGAACATTCTGAGAAAAGTGGAGACAAATAAGTTGTTATTTGTAGCAAACTTTACAAGGTGAATAAACAAAGTGGCTGATATATTTGGGAGAAAGCAGAACCACCTCAACAGGTGACTGGTGTCAGTGGCTGACCCAAATGCCTGCATGCACCAAGAGAACTTGCACTTGCGCTGACTGGAGTAGGGATCATGCAAATCCATGGTGACTCAGGTGGAAATGCTTTTGGGAAGGAGTTGAGCTGAGAGAGATACAAGGATAACATACTGCTTGCATGTCTCTCCATCACTGACAGTAGCAGAATTGAGTGTAATTCTCTACTAGCTGGCTTTTTTTTGTGAGGCTTTTTTTGCTAGGCAGAACAGGTGTGGGACTCATCTGTCCAAGGTACTAGTTGTCCTGGACTCCCTTCCTTGGCAGGAGAAGCTTAAAGGAAGTTGTCTTGTGCATCATGCCCTACAATTATTAAGTGTTTCCACTGACTGTAAAGGCAGCATAGTTTCTAAGCGTGCAAAAGTTTGGTTTGAAGTTGCACATGACAATAAATAGTAGGAATATGCTTTAAAATGGTGTTACTGGCTTTTCAGGGCTCTCATCTCTGTCATGCTTAGCCTTTGAAGGAGGATATGCACCAGAAAATGGTGACATCACATTTCTTAGTGACATTGAGGGGAGATGCACAGCTGATGGGAAAGAAAAAAATCCAGATCTTAGTCAGGTATTGCCTTTGCTCTCTCATTATGAAGTAATCTGAATTGAGTAGAGAAATAACTGACTATAATAGAGAAAAAGCATATGAGGTAGCAGAGATTGTGCATCTGCCATTTTCAGCACTGAGAAGTGTTTAGTGGAGATCAAAAGATGGTCTTATGATTTGGTTCTGAATTTTGGAATGTTTTCTGCTTCCCTTCACATGTTCTAGTACAAGGTTTAAAATTTTAGTTGTAAAAATTTCAAATATTGATGTGCACAAAAACGTGATGTGTTTCAATACTTGCCCCCAGAAACATGCTGTCTACTTTGGTGAGAAACCTGAGGAAATGATGGGCTTTCAGTAGTTGACTGTGTTGGGTTGACCCTGAGTTGATGGACAGTCTTTAAGACCAATTACGCTTCTCACAATTTACATATTTAAACCGCACAGAAAGGCGGGATTTCCCCTTTTGGTCGGAGCTCGCCTGCTGGAAGGTGGGGGGCTCCGAGCCTCCCGGCCCCGCCGGGCCGGGGCCACTGCCCCTTTCCCCCTTTCCCAACGCTGCGGCACGGACCCTGGGTCGCTGGGGGGGGACTGTCCCAGAGCCGCAGGCAGCTAAAACCAGCCCTGGACTGCTCCCAGCTAAACCCACCCAGCCGAGAAAAAGCATATGAGGTAGCAGAGATTGTGCATCTGCCATTTTCAGCACTGAGAAGTGTTTAGTGGAGATCAAAAGATGGTCTTATGATTTGGTTCTGAATTTTGGAATGTTTTCTGCTTCCCTTCACATGTTCTAGTACAAGGTTTAAAATTTTAGTTGTAAAAATTTCAAATATTGATGTGCACAAAAACGTGATGTGTTTCAATACTTGCCCCCAGAAACATGCTGTCTACTTTGGTGAGAAACCTGAGGAAATGATGGGCTTTCAGTAGTTGACCAACTTGACAAAAACTTTGAAACTTGATCTGTAAGTAAGAGGTTTTAAAACTTGCATTTCCCTGACAGAATCACAAGCCTGATGTGTTTGACTGTAAGGAGTATGTATGTATGATTCTATTCATGATATTAAGGACATCTTCCACACATCGTCAATGACGGCTACTTACGAGATGCTGTGCTTATAAGAAGCTGGATATGTATGCTTAAGTGTTTGTGGGATTAGGATTTGCCTTCACTTACTCTTCTGATTTTTGTCTAATTCAAGGGAGTTATGTGGTTGGCTTCTGAAGATGTGATGTAGTGATGGCTTCAGAGATTACTTCCCCTCTTAGCAGGTGTTCTCCAAAAACGGGCCAAGTTTACAACTAAGTAATCATTAAAATATAGGCCAGGAGTGGTGGAAGGTAAACCCTGCTTGCCAGTTGAAGTTTCTGGCTTGGTAAAATTCTGGTGCTACTAAATACTTGATCTTAATAACATAGTACCTGATGTCAGGCTTTGTTTACCTCCTTGTTCTGCATTTGCTTAATGTAGTGGTGGTTTCTGTTGCTCATTGGAGATGGATATTAGGTGTGTAAAGTAACTGTTTATAGTTGCTCTTTATATTTACATTTTCTGGTTGTATCTTTAGGCAATTAACAACAATTTAGTAATAGGTGTGCATTTCTGAGTTTTTAGTTAGGTTTATTAAACCATTTTGCATTTTCCAGACAGCTGTTGATGTGAAACTAAGGGTGGAGATCTGTAATTACTTCAAAGGATACCAGAATCTGTTTATTATTTTCAGCCCAAGGGAGTAAACCTGTCACAGTGTCTATTATTTAGTGGCATGAGAGTAAACTATATTTTATAATGCTGTCATTAAACCAGTTTCCCTACTCTCCCATTCATTTCCTTCCTTATGTTTTTGTAGCACATTATTTTCTTCAGGCTGAATTCTGTATTGGAGCTGCACAACATTAGATCTGATCTGATTAGGGAGGTAAAAATGTGACTGTGAGAATACTCATCTTGGGAGAAGATACGTGATTAAAGGAATGGTGGGATACAGACACAAATCTGTTTGGAGAGATGTTGACTGAGAAGATCTCAGAAATATTCCACCATATTTGTAGGCTCATAATTCACTATAAAACTAAAGCTGTCATTTTAACATGATGGTAAAACTTCAGGAAATTATCATCTTAAGGTTCGGATTCTTATCTGAAGTTCATCCGGGCTGTTACACCCTGAAGTTCTATACAGTCTGGCTGCATCTCACATAAGAACAGACTTTTTATTTTTGTGAGGTTTTTTGCTACTTTCTGCCTCCATCTGGAAATGTGGTAAGAAAAGCCTTTCTCATCATACAATAATTCTTGTTAGTATTATTACTATTTCAGCATTTCGTATTCCAGATTGGGTGGAGGTTACAAGGATAATTCAATTTAATATGTGACTGTATATAAGGAAATTTTTGGTTGAATCATCTGGGGGGAAGCAAATAGTTTTAAAGCATCTTTATTAAAATACACCACATGACTTGTAGTGGCCTGGAACAGTGCCTCAAGATTGCTGTCTGGGATTGTAGCATAGCAGGAGTGAGTGTCCCTGGTATATCTTTTACCTGGTTTGCATCAAGACTCAATTATGCTAGAGAGAATTTTCACTGTATTCTCTGAGTACTTAGTGGACTCAAAATAACAAAAATTACTCACCGTGTATTATATGTATCTTGCACTACCCTTCTATAATTATATCAGTATTCATGAAGATGATTTATTTAAAATGGGGTAGTGAAAGTGTGGTGTTTTGGTTTTTAATACCTGGCCCTTCTCATTAAGCAATTGCAAAACATTCCTGACTGCTTATGTGCTGAGTGTCTCTGTGGTGGTCTGTCCATGAGTGCTGGAGAGGTGGAAAAATTCTCCTATTGGAACTGACACTGAGTCTATTTGCTGCAGCCAGAAAATGCCCTCAAATGTTTGTCTTAAGTAGCATATATATGTTATTCAGCTTTTTGAGAATTGTTTGGGATTCTTTCAGATTACAATTTTGCATTAGAAAATGCTTATTTGTTAAAACTCTTAATTAAACGATCTATTTGTTTTCTTAGTCTCATGAAAATTTGGAGGAGGGGGTTGTGGGTTTTGTGTTTTTGTAAACCAGTCATCTCTGCAGTTTTCCCATGCAGGAATATTGAGGAAGAAAGAGCAAGAATTTACCACATTCCTCTCTGGAGATGTGGGAAACTATGGATGAGATTCAAGCCCCCACTTAGAATGAGAAGTGCCCTGAGTGAGAGGCAATGGTGTACCCTGAGATAGATGAGATGTAATAAACCCAGCTGTCTATTTAAATAGTTTGAGTGGACTCTCCGTGAAACACGGTCCCACTAAGGCAAATGTGTCCACTACCATTCCTCATAAAAGCTGTCTACTGTCCAGGTTCTTGGTTATAGGTAATACGTAAAAATATGTTTTCTCATGGGTAAGACACAAAATAAAATTTTCCACAGTTTCAACAAAAAAACCCAACTACATGGTTGTTATTAGCTGGTTTAGTGGAAACATGAAGTACAGGAGAAAAAGTGTGTGTGCTCTGAAAATGAAGTATTATTCTAGAATATTGAAAATTGTCTTTCATGACAAATGTGTTATAATAATTCCTTTCAGATTGCATGGTCTCTAAAAGTATTTTCAATAATGTGCAGTATGACCAAGGAGTTGGTTCCTCAATAGAAACTACAGTTGTCCTGAGCATATCAGGGTAAAGCACATCTTTACATGAATTTTGCTGCTCAGACTATGCTTAGATTTGGTTTTTTTTTGTATTGGACTACTTAGCTGAGTTGAAACTTGTATTAATTTTTTTGGCCCATTTGTCACAAAGCTTGTGACCTGGCTCCCAGTGAATATCCCTTTCCTGAGTACTACCTAGGTCCCTTGTAGCTAGCTCAAAAGAGATGAAATTGTGACTCAGCACAAAGAATAAGAATGTTCCCACACCCTCTTATAATCCGAGAGGTGAAGAAGCTTGAGCTCCAATGTGCTCTCCAGTTATTTGTTCTGGGAATAAATAGAAACGATCATTTCTTGTTCTTCCTTTTTGCAAGTTGTGTAACTTTAATGCACTTCTTTTGAAGTATCTCCAGTAAGAGGCCAGGGCATCTTTGTGGTAACCATTTTATTACACAGAATGAAAAGGTTTCCTATTCCAGCCTTTATCATTTGAATAAAGAGAGTTACCTAAGGCATAAAAAGATCTAAGCATAGGAGAATTGAACTGGAATTAAATATCTATTAATCCCCATCTCCCCCTTCAAAAAGGCCAACAAATTGCAAACCAGTTGGTCAACTACAAAAACATCCATGCTGTAGTAATGAGGATGCATTTGCTTCCTTCTGAGGCAGCTGTTCCACAGTGCCACTCAGAGGATCTTTTTTTTAATATGAATTTTCTGTTCCAGTGCATAAACTCTAAATTACTCAACTACATAAATATTTAAGTGAATTCAGCTTTATTGGCAGACATGCAATTCACCAACAGCTGAGATTTTCCTTTATCTATGTTCTCACAATTGCGTGAACTAAAGAGTTGTAGTGCGGGTAGCTTTTTTTTTTCCTTTTTTTTTTGGTGAGAGAAGGTTTTAAGGAAAAATTATAAGGAATTCCAACTATTATGATAACATTTTTATGCTACTTTGGCTCTTAGGGATTCAGTATTTCAAATACAATGTATCTCCCAAGATATTTTTATCTGGCCTTTTGGCAACACTTAACCAGCTTTTTCTAGCTAAGTTATATTTGCAATAAAAAATCAGTGGGAAATATTTTTGTTTACACCAGCTAACATTTAAGAAAAAAAAAAACTATAGAGTTCTTCTTAGAATACTGAATTTTCTATAGGATTTTAAACACAGAGGAAAAAAAAAATTATCATCAAATCTTTGAGCTTAGGATACTTTTATGCTGAAATCACCTGGATTTATTGTTGGTTTTCTTATTGAGGTGGCTGTAACAGCAGCCATTGATGGCACAAGGGTGCCCATGAGAGCATGGCCCAGAGCAGGCTGGAACAGAGTCCAGCATTTTGGAGTCTGGCCTGGTGTCTGTGCCAGGTGGAGCACTGACTTGTCTGGGCAGCTGGATGCTCCTCCATCTCTGCATTGTAGACTGCTGAAC
>NW_008237648.1:851517-908589 GCF_000691975.1 Corvus brachyrhynchos
AACCTTATAGCCTTTCCTTTAGATGTGTTGTTCTTTAGGTCCTCTGGGACTGTATCTCCCACATTCAGCTAGACATCTCCAGCTTCTAATTTAGTTCAAGGACATAAAGAATGGATGCCACCAGGTCACACAGAAGAACGACACTTCTAAAATAGCAAACAGCTGATATTTGTATTTTATTTTTAGCTTATTTCCTGTTGTTTTCCTGTGGCTGCTGATGTCACAAAAGCTTCCTTTCTGGTCGCTCTGCTTAAAATATACATACATTGTGCATATATGCATCTTCATGCCAGAGTTTGGCTTTGTTAGATTGTCCAGTGTATTTGCTTATGAATGAAGCAGTATTGGCTCAAACTCCTTGAGAATGAGAACTGCAAGGGACTTGCTGAAGGGCCTTTCTGTGAGACTTTTTCTTCTTCTGTGAACACAGCCCTGAGAATTTAGATGCTCAGCAGGCTGTGTTCCCAACCTGTGTGCTTGTAGCATGAGCAGGCAGACATTTCCCCTTACAGACACACAGTAGACAGAAGACTTCATTCTTGGCCCAAACACTGAATGTCTCTTCTCCTCTACTTTACAGCAAAGGATTGAGTCAACATTAGTCCCCTGTAGGACTTAATGTCAGAACGAGTAATTCATCAGGAGTTACCATATATATATGGACTGTAAGGGAGAGTAGGGTCTTCAAATGCTATAATAATACAGGATGCTGTCCCTGGAGGTGTCATGTGGATTCTTGCTCTCTCCTTTTTATTTTTAATTCCCCTTTGAAGGGAGTTTATTGAGTCACGCAGGACTAAAAGAAATGCAACAGAAAATAATTCAGCTTCCTTACTTCTTGCCTTATTCATGCACTGACCAGACACTCTTCGTCTTCCTAATTTCTGATCTCCTTGCCCATATCCATTCACTTTCTGAATTTCTTTGGCTTATAACACCACAAAATCCATATGATTACTCATTTAGGCTTATTGTTTCCTTTTTTTTTTTTCCTGAGGGGTAGCCAATTCTCATAAATACAAGTTATTCCTGGACAGGTAAATTTTAGCACATGCAGCATTGAAATAAAGTGCTAGGTATTACAAGGAGTTCCCAGCCTTTCGTAAGCAAACATGTAATTAGAAATTATTCATTTATTCCCTGCTGGGCATTTGCTGGAGTTGGAAAGAAGAGGACTTTTGTCAAAAGCTGATTTTCTTTGTGTTTATTTTCCCATTATTTTCTTACTGCATGAGAGTGCAACAGAACCAAAATTTTTACACAGTACTGCATATTGTGGTTCAGTCCTAGTGTCACATCATAATTGTCGCCACAACATCATGTCCAGTGGCAATTGAGGCATAAATGACCCATATTTTGTTCAGAATATCCTATTCTTGGCACATTTGTGTGCATGTTTTTTAAAGAGTCTGTAGGTGTCTCTAATGAGGGACTTCTGTACTTAAGTGGCATTAGGAGATCCTGGCTGTATTAACAGCACCCAAAAGACAAGGGTTTGACCACTGTCCATCTGGGATCTCAGAATTTCACATGAAGTCTCTCAGTTGCATTAGTACATGGAGTCAGTTCTCCTTCTGTCTAACTGTGCAGTGAATAGCCACAGCTTCCATTAGAGGTCCTTCAGCAGAGTATCTACATGATAGACACACTCTCAGAGATTTCGTGTGGTGCATTCCATAGATTTCTCTAAGTGGAATATGCATATACATTCTATTTAAACTTCTCTTAATTTTCTTCTTGCAGGTATTATGACAACTTTACCCAGTGCACAGAACGTGAAGCCAACAATGCAAGTTGCTTTTGGCCAAACCCCCTTGCAGAAGGCTTTATCACTGGAATTCATAAACAATTCTTTTCAAACTGTACTTCAGAGAAGGTTCACTGGGAAGATCCACCGGATGAAATTCTCATAACACTGATCTTGATCCCAGTCATGTTGACATGTGCCATGATAACACTGGTAGTATGGTGCAGCAAGAGAAGTGATATCCTGGTGTAAGTTCTTCCTCTGGGCTTTCTTTTTCTTCATTTCTTTCTTCCCTAAGCACTAAGAAAGGAGGATGGAGAGAGGAACTTGGCATAAAGATTTCAGATCTGCTGAAATGGAACCAGTGAGATACTGAGGTGCTCCTGTGGACAAAGAGCTGCCTGCTGCTGCTGCTGCTGCAAGTCACTGCTTCTGTCTTGACCATGAGTGTTGCTGGTGGAAAACTCTACTTCCATCAAGCCTCATCAACATGGAATTCACAGGCAGCTCCCAGAAACAGGAGAGTTCCCAGGCAAATGGACCCCTTGTCTGCAAAAGGGGTAAAGTTACTTTCCTATGGGTAAAGCTGGCTGGTAGAGTTATGCAAAGCTGTATGTGTGTAATACTGACCGTGGGGGAAGTGATATCTCTTCAGGTCTTGTGCAGGACACTCGAGGTTTTCATCTGTGAACCCTGTGACTTGGGAGAGATCACTGGCAAAGGAACTGATCTTGGATGTAACCAGGTGGCAGCTTTTCCTAGAAGCTAGTCAAATTCATCATTATCAAAAACGGGAAGTATTGTTCTGGCAAAGAAACAGTTTATGTGTCCAGTGACTATCTGCACAGGGAAATTATCATGCCACATTATAAAATAGTTTATAAAACTCCTTTAAGCATGGCTACTTGGAATTGTATGTCTTACAAACAAACTCTGGGAGGATGTACAGGTCTTATTTTATAGAGCTGGAAAATGTGAAAGGAAATTGGTTGATTATAAATATACTAAGGAGTAATGAAGAAACTATCATATGCCAGACTCTTTTTTTTTCCTCTTTTATAATTATTATTCTTGATGACTTGTGTTCACTGTATACTCCTCACTCTCACTTCAATTTGTGCAAGTGATATCTTACAAATAAATATAAAGGTGTCATGTTGATTGAGGTGCCTTTCAGAGTAATGTACATAAATTCCTCGTCCTGTGAAGAGTGTGGGAACTAAAGTATGAACATCAAGACTTGGAATAGAAGTAGGAGGAAGGAGAAAAAACTCAACTCAGAAATCTTAAAGTTATGTAATAATTGAAATAAAGATCATATGCTCAAAACAAAAGAACTTGTCTGCTTTGCAAACCTTCCTTTCACAAAATGCATTTCAGTCCAGTGCTGTTGTATAAGTGTGCAGTATCTGTTAAAAGTGACTCTTCATTTTCCCATACCTTATGCACACAAAATACAGTTGAATGTCCGAGTAATTGTGTTTTATATATTTTATAGTTCGATTTTCTCCATTAAGATTCTGGCTCCATGTTTGAGACTTAGGTCTGTGAGTATGAGAAGCGTTTCTGTGCTTGAATCAAATTACAAGTGCTCAATTTACTAGATTATTTATCTACATACATTGTATATAGATAAATAAATAACCCCTATAAGCTGTACTGGTTTGTTTTCACATCCTTTCATGAGGGTTGAAGGCACCAACTTGTTTTTTCATTACCCTAAGTTTGGAATGATTAAATTTCAAAAGTGTTTCCTGTGTGTTTTTCCAAAGATTCTTTCTCAATTTCTGGATGCTAGCAGAAATTGCTCTTTGTAAAAAAGAAGAGTGAAATAATGTACTAAGGATTTCAGTTTAGTTTTCTATTAAACTGTTGTTTTCTGTATTAAAATGCTTTGGACCACCAAAACTAGTGTTCAATTAAAAAGCCCAACCCATTGATTTTATCCAAAATATTGTTTGGTTAAGGATTTTGTGTGGCCAAACCCAAATAATCTTATATTCTGCATGGAGTTTCATTTTAATCCTCATTTTACCTAAAGTTCAGCAAGCTTCAAGGCAAGTTTCAAAACTTTGGTTTGGAAACCACATAGCAAAAATTTTGACTTTTATAAAACCACATTGATTTCAACCTAATTGCCATTTTTGGGGAAAATTCTGGACAATTTCTAACTTGTTTGAAATTGTGTTCACCTGGTGAACAGGTCACCTGAGAGATACCAGTCATCATAATTCATAAGCTTAATTTATAAAACAGATTGGCCTGGGTACTAAGTGAAGAAGAAAGCTTGGTGACTTCATACTTCCAGATGTGTACTGTGGTCTTTAAAAGAATGCCATGTTTAAAATCTCTAGTTCAAAGAGTCTTTAAAAATGTGAGATCCAAAGAAATAGAAATAGTAGATTTTACTTCATGTGCTGTGGAGTAGGGGTAGAGGATTCTGTCACTAGTCCATGCTTTGGAGGTGAAAATTTAATCATTGTTGTGTGTCTTCTTCATCCAGGTGTGATCTTCCATTAATATTTATATAGCTGAAGAAGGGCAGGGAAGTTGAAACCATGCATGGGAAGCAACACTGGTTATTTGATGTAGTCTCAGTGGTCAAAATCTGAGAAATATTTATAGTGTTTTTAGGAAAAAAGCAGCTGCAGTAGTCAGTTCTTAACAGTTGTGTACATTAATAGGGACCCAGAATGATAATTATTGACTCTTTTGACATAGGTTGTACTATGTGTTAATGTGAGTTAGTGATTATTTTCTACTGTATGGACCTTGCTACCTCTCCCCGCAATGGGTGTTTCCGTTGGCAAGAAAATCACATCTGCTACCAAGAATCTGGCTCATTTATGAATTGCAAATTAATTTGATATCACAACAGAGTCTCAGGAATAAAGAAATTCAAAAAGAAAGAAAATAACTTGTTCAAAATCCTTCCTAGAACTGAAGAGTGGTTCATCCCAGCAACGTTTAGACCAAAAGAGAAGTGACAGCTACCCAACATTGCTGACTGCTGTGAGCTGTGGGATTTTTTGCATTCAGTAACAACTGGGGAAGTGTGTATTTCCGTGGGGTATAAGAGCTTCAGCAAAGAGTTAACAGAAGAAGATGATGAGTAGCAGGGCCAAGACAAAGGCAGAGATGGCTGTCATCTCTTTCAAGAAAAATAGCAGGAGGCCAAAGGAGGAACAGAGCTGCTTCAGGCCAAGGACAGAGATGGTCAAGAACACAAAAAATTCAGTACTTTCTTCCAAGAGTATGACCTCACCATAAGCAGATTAGTAGCAAATATCCCTCGGAATATTGGTAAGGAATGGTGAGGAAATCCTGCATGCTCTCTGCCTCTGTCCAATGTTCATGTGGGGGGAATTAACAGCCTCTTTCATTTCTGGCATCCCCACAATTAAATGAATGTGTATGGTGTAAATGCCCTTCTACATGGACGGGGCATCCAGATGAATGTACAGGAATGCTCAACAGGTGTGCCCCTTTTTTGACTGGTGTAGGTGGTGTCTCTTCCTTGTCTAAATGTCATGTGTGGATCCTGGCAGCAGGTGTCTACCTGCTCCAATATATGGGATCTTTTGGAAACTGAAGCAAAGTATGAATTTTGAGAGGCAGCAAAATGTAATACTGCAGTGCTGGACATTATTTTGTTTAAGCCTCGATTGTCAAAAGCATGAGGGTATTTCAGAAAATGAAAGTCCTGACCTGTATTTGCAGCGTCTGAGTTCCATAGGAAAACCAGAAAACATTGTATTTTTTTAACTCACGAGTGGGATGGAAGGATAAGGACAATTAGTCCTTGTCTTAGCAATTAGGCTGTCGTTGCTTCTGAATACAAGAAGAATGGAGCTCTGTATGTGCTTTGACAGAAATACCTACAAGCATGCAGTGTTGTCTTAATACTCAGAAGTGGAAATAGAAAAAGCTATTGAATTTTAGTTAAAGAGTCTGTGTTTCTGCTACTCTAACAGAACTTTGAAATAAGAAGCTGAGACCCTCAAATAGCTCTGTGAATTTGATAAGAAAAGCAAATTTTCTGCACAGTAGGAAATCTGAGGAGCATTGAGGCTACTACCTTGTCTTTGGCTAAAGTCTCAGCAGAATGTTTTGAAAAGAGACAAATAGTAATGGTGCATAATGGGCATAATCTGTCAACACCAACTGTGCCAAAACACTCAGTGGAGGCAGAGCCAGGTGGTCACAGGCAGTATAGAGGTACCGCCCTGCTTAGAGTTGGCTGTGAGAGCTAACTCTGCTCAGAAGTGTCTGGAGATACATCAATGTGGTGCCGTACTTGGCTTTGAGGGATGTGCCTTTTTTGCCTTATGCAGAAGCCATCGCTGGTGTGATGGCCTGACTGCTGGAATGGAGACAGCTTGAAATGAGTTTGTAAAAGATGTGCCTTTGTAGAGTTCTGTGGGAGTGTGTGTATACAGACAAGACTACCAGGCATGTTACTGGGGGTTTTATTGGAACCTGCATGGCTGGCAGCAGCACAGCTGGAATTACTCCTTAAGATTTGCCATTCAGATATAACTGAGTTCTGTCTAAATCCTTCAGGGTGGGATATTTTCTTATTTTTAAGTTTTTCTATCTAGGGTGTAGGTATCTGCATGTAAATAGGGTCTTGTACTGCATTTTCATCACATTCTAAGGGAGACACTTGTTTTTGGTGAGATTAATGGTCAGAAATGCTCTCAAAGGACCATCAAATGGATCCTAGTGACAGTTTCACTGTAGTGTCAGCTACAATGTAGACATCTAAATTATAGAGGATGTTAATCATGCTCCCAAGCACCTTAGACCTCTGTTCTTCAGTGCCCTGTCTGAGTAGGGAATAATCTTGGAAGGATGCTATGAGGATAAGAAAGTGAATGATCACAAGTTACTCGAAGAATACTGAGTTGTGGAACATACAACAATCTAATGATTCAAAACGACAGCAATTTGAAGAATACTGAGTTGTGGAACATACTTACAACAATCTAATGATTCAAAACGACAGCAATTAGAAAACCAATGGGAAATACATGGAGGGAGAATTTTCCTGATTCAGTCCATTTGGCTATTAGTTTTTCTTTGTTGTTACTTTTTTTATTTGCAGTTATTATTTTTTAAAAATTAATGGACTAGAAGGGGGAAATAAGGGGCCTGTGCCTGTTAAAGCAGAGCCCTATGTTTCTGAAAAATGCCATTGTATTTCTGATCTACGATTAACATTAACATGGGTCTTTTGTCATCTTCATTCTCCTGCTGCTCAGAACAGCAGGAGAATGCAATTTTTGCCTGACAGTTTCAATACTATTAAAGATTCAGAATGATAACAGTAGAAGCTTTTTAGCACATAGCTGCTTAAAAGTGAAGTATCTTGAGTGACTTGGAAAGTAACTGAACTATTCTTGGAGAGCGCACCAGGGAACTGCATAGGTACAGAGAAAGTGAGTGGGAACACAGATAATTCCACTGGCAGAAATCGCTTAATATCCTAGGAAATTATGATACATTTAATTGCTCACCTCATAAAAACAACTTCAGCTTGTCATTCGAAAACAACTGGAGAAAACCAAATTGTATGTGTAAATACGTACCTTATTTCTCCCTACTCTTCAGCAGGACTGTTATGTAACTGCAAGGGGATGTGCTGCTATTTTCCATCTAATAGTTGTTGTATACATTATGGAGACTCCACGACTATGTGTGAGTAGTATATCTGCTCAACATTTGATACATATACACATTCTATATAAAATAGAGAAAGTTATGTGGGTGCCTGTCACTGCAAAGAGGAAACCCCACTGGTTTATGTGCATGAGAAGCCATTGGAGGCACATTTCAGCATGGTTCAGCCCTTAGCAAGAGCACAGAGCCCAGCTTCTTTAGGACCAAGACACCTGGGGAGACCAACTGATATCAGTCTTGGAGCATGCCTGTGTCTGATCAGACTCCTGTAACACCAAAACATTCAGATTTTGACAGATAATACTGATCAATTGTTGTAAAAGCAAAGATATGTATTTTATGAGAATTGAACAAACAGATTGTTTTGTTAGGAACTTGGATAGGAGCTAAATTTGAAATCAATAGCACATTCAGTCATTCTTATTTCAAATAACTGTAATGAGACTTGGATTTGAGTGAGCTGTAGAAATCTAATTAAACTAAATAGTCACTTCTAGATAAAATAATGCATGCAAAGTTACACATTGATTTTTAAGGTGGTCTCTGCACTTTGCATGAATTTTAACCTGAATGAAAAGATAAGGTTAAGGAAAAAAATAAAAATGCCAAATTACTTTATGAAGTATCAAGAATTTTACTAATTTATTTAACTTTTTTTATTATTATTATTGCTTTGGTTTATTTTGCAATTTGACTTTGTATAAAAGTACATTATTTTCTTTAAGGTCAGCATGGATACTTTTTCAAAGGCATGAAGGTATTAACACAGACAACTGGTGCCTTGATTTCTGTTTTATTTTAGATGAAAATATTGGACACAGTTGTGTCAGGGTCTGAGCCAGCAGACCTGAAGGAATAGCAGAGTCAGATTATAAAGGAAATCTTAGTCCTAGTGGGGCACTGTAGTAGAGTGCTGTGTGGGGCTATCTGGAGTCACTCTGCAGACTGAAAAGCCTCACTTGGGAAGACTCGAGTTTTCTGTATTTTGACAGAGGACATAATTTTTAAGGACCACTATTCGTAATTGAGGTCACAGTTTATAGAAACTTTATAGGATCAGAATCATAGAGACCTGTGTACTGGGATCCCTGTGCTGGGATTTTGAATAAGTGCATTCCCACGAGTTTGAGTCTCTAAGGACAGATATTTGCTTAGAGTATAATGTTTATGAGGTGGTTGCAATGAGTTTTCCTGTCAGCAGGGAGTGAATCCCAGTTCTCTTGGACTGCCTAATTTGTCCCAGTTTATTTTAAAGTGAACAGCTCTGCCAGTAATTTTTACCCTTTTAAAGTATTAATCTGGACATTAAAACTACTTTTTAAAACATTTGGATAAACACCAGTATTTGACAATCACATTGGCAGAATATCTGCAGACTATCCATTTTTTTCTGTCTTTCAACAGTTTGGTTTTGCTAGCAAAAATAACATGTTTTAGGAGTATTTTCTTGAGCCGAGTAGCAGAACTGGCAGTCCTTTCTAATAACTAAAGCCTTAATACTTAACAAAAAACACTCTGATAAATCTACTATATACACTTTCTTTTCCTGCAAAGAGCATATGAAAATCAAACCATTAAGCATAATTTCAGTATTTCAGATGTGGTGATTGATCACTGGATCCTCTCCATCTGCATGCTGTATCTAATCTGAAATAATTATGAAATTTTTATTTAGCTGCAAAAAGTGAAGAAAAATGCTTCTGACTATGGCTGAATACTTTGGTAGATTATAAGACTGAAGGATATGATGTTTTGTATAATATGCCGTACTGTCAATGTATACTTGAGGGTAACAGTTTAGAAACAGAAATCAAGGACTGTCAATAGGTCACAAATACTTCGAATACTACAAAAGTGTACTAATGAAACAGGAGGGTTTGCTAAGGAAAAATCAATAGTTTTGTATTTGCTTACATAAAGGATCCAATACGATAGTTTATGATGCCAGTTGAGGCTTTCATTAGAAAATAAAACTCAAACCCTAATGAAGAGCAGGGATATAGTTAGATGAATACTTGGGAAAGCAAAGACCTAGACTTGCGTCAGCTGCTGATATTTCCCAGATGTAAACAGTGTTTGATTTGAGTGTGTCAAATGTTTTTGCCCTGCTGTGGATTGCTATGATTAATTGTCCTGGATTTCAGAAGTTTTAAGAACGTTGAATTCAAGAGAACAAACACAGCTAATCAAGTAGAAAACAGTGCAACTTAAGTAATGTGTACTCCAGAGATCGTAATGCAGTCAATTCTGTATTGAAAAACCCCCATTGCTCATCAGTTTTTCTTTTTTTTCTTTTTCTTTTTTTTTTTTTTTTTCGCAAATATCACTGGTCAGAATCTAATGTTATCTGTTGTATTACCATTTTAACCACAGAATGTCTATTGACTTGAAGTGAAATCTAAAGTCTAGAGTAGTGTCATGGTTTAGCATAGTTTGGTTTTTTAGTAAAGAAGGCTCCATCAGCCACAGAAGTGATTCTCTTGCAAAGAGGTGCTTACAGCTTCCTCTATGACCCAACAGAACCTATCAACTGGCTAGTTTGAATATTGGCAACTTTTTAAGCCACTTAAGAAGCTTGACATGCCTCTGTGATCCACATTTAAGAACGAACAGAGCCAGGGAAAGCTCTCTCGTGTTCCGGCTTTCAGACAGGTAGCGGCAGGGGCCTGCGGATGGCCCAGCGGGGCGGGGCCGGGCCGGGCCGGCCGTGGTTCCACCCGGGGCCCCCCCACAGCCCTGCTCCGTGCAGGCAGCCCCTGGAGCGGCCGAAATTCGTCTGAGACCGCTGCCCCGCTGCCCAGCAAAGATCATGTGACCAACAGCAATAAGCGAACTCCACCTGCAAATCCCGGGTGAGATTAACCCTTTTTTAGTGCTGTAAGTTTCCTCCAGAACAGATGAAGCCTGCAGACATCAATCCTTTCCCGAGTCAGAGGAAGAGGGAAGGTGGAGGCAAGTGAAGAAAACGCCGTAAAGACGCCAAAGTCAGTGAAGCAGGAAGAGCTGAAACCCTGAGGGAGGAGAAAGAGGAGATGCTTCAGTTTAGAAGCTGAAATTCTGTTGTAAAGCTAGGGTGGTGATGGACTATGATATATCAGAGTACCCATTGTAATTTCATGAAAGCATGAGGGGTTGGAGCATTCAAACTGTAATTGTGAGCAAAAGTACTTGTGCTGAAATAAGCAAATGACAGTAGCTGTAATTTGATGAGGACCCTTGCTCCCAGGGGAGGAGGAGGGCCTCTGTTCCTAGAGATGTAGATGCTCCCAGAGATAGGTGAAGAGAACCTTTGTTTCTGAACAGCTCAACCTTAAAATGGTACCCCAGTAGCTCAAGATTGGACCCTCAAAAGCAATTGTGGGGAAAGCTGTTAAGTCAAGGGAAGGGACATTCACATGTGAGCAGAAACCCACCCCGGGCGGCTGTATCGCGGTGACATTGAAGCCATAGTAGAACTTCTTGTGGAGATGTCTCCATAGCATGAGCAAGAGGGACTCCTCTCCCTAAGTGAACTGAAAAACATTAGTATAGAGGTGGTAACCTGACTGAAAATCTCAAGGATTGTCTTTTTACATTGTCAGTGGGGGAAGCGAGAAAGGTGGGGGGAGGAAAGTGTTCTGAAGGTTTAGTCTGATTTATTTCCCTTCCTTTTAGGTCTGTTAATAAACTTCTTTATATTCTTTTAATTTTTGTGCTTGCTTTGCTTTCTCCTAATTTTTATCTCACAGAAGCACAGTAAGTAATGGATATTTTGAACCGAACCACTACACTCAATTGGTGTTTCCGCCTGGTTATGAACTGAACCCGCTACAAGTAGTAGAATTGAAAGATGATGCATTTTTTTCTCTGGGGTACAACATCATCAGCTGTTGAAACAGAGGCTGGTTAAGAATTGCAGTTTCTCTGTACTTAAAAATCAAGTTACTTTTAACTTGGATGCCTCACTTTAGGCTTGCAAATGTGAAAGTTTTGATTTCACTTGGTAAGAGGTGAGTTAATTATACAGGTCCAAACTGTGTTTTTCATTCTCTAATTGTATGGTATTTATAGAGTGTTATGAAAATGCTGATTTTCTGCAAATGTACTTTTTGGTAAGAAATCAGGGTTGTACTTCCTTGCTCTCAGAGGAGTAACAAAAATGGTCAGCTCTTTGTCTGGAGAGTGTCTGGAGGTGTCCTTTTTTGTGCAATTAATATCACTCCAGTTGCCATGATGAGAAGTTTCAGGGAGAGGTGTGGTAAGAAGTAGAGCAGTGCATCCTTTCTGTTTGGCTTAAATGCCTTTGAGTCCAGTGACAAAGATGTGCTGCAGTCTGGAGAATTCAAAGAACAAGAACTTTGCTTTTGGACCACAGCATGTGCCTGTCTTAACAGTCTCCTTTAAAGAAGTTAACCTTCATTTTAGCTCAATGGCTTTAAACAAATGTTGGTCAAACATTATCTCCCGCACTGCATTTCTTAATTCTCTTGCATTCTCAGTGCAGTCTACAGAGTCTTAAAAACTTTTGCCCTTCAGAAATACACCAAGTGGCATTTAAGGTTCCTTTGAAATGTTGCTGGTATTTATAAATGTTAGCAGATGGAAAATATTACCTATTCCCCTTTATCTTGACTTCTAGATAGGTTAGAAGGATGTATATAAGAAGTAAAAAGTAACAGACATGTTTTCTTGAGAAAAAAATGGCAGTTTCCATCTGATGTAAAATTTGACAGACATTTTACAGCACCTGTAACAAGTGTGGGGTCAAAAATCACATAATCAATGTATGTATTAATTTAAATTTTTATTGTATTTGTAAAATTAATGAATGCAAAAGTTATAGACTGATGTTTTCCCTTGGTTTCTAAACTTCCCTAGTATATTAAAGAACACTGTATATTGTACAGAGGTTTTGTAATACAAGTCAGGACAAGTAGGATGAATTTGTTATACTCATGTTCTGTTGTGCCCAAAGCTATTATTAAAATCAAAATGTTCAGAGAAGAAAGGCCAGTGCAGTAACCAATTGGACCACCCAGCTCACAGACAAAAATAGAGCACCATTCTCTTTGTTGAATATATGCTATTCTTTCGGGATACGTAGTTGGAGGGAAAAATGTGGCTGTTGTTCTTCCAAATATTTGTTATAAATGGAACACACCATTTACCCTTCTGTAAAGTACTATCCAAAGTAAAAGCCTTGAAATGAAAAAAAAAAATACAGTTCATGGTGTCTCTTATGAAGCATTATTTCAGTGCTCAAGGATACAGACAAGGGAATTGATGCCTAACTGTCTGGTGGAATTTGAAAATGGCCAGACATACAGTGTAATGAGCAACCAACAAAAGTTGGCTCTGTTTTGCACTTCTGCAATGCACTTTATTTGTAGAGAATGAATCTGGTCCTTAGGGTAGATGGTTAATCACTTGTAATTCATGCAGTAGGGTTTCCAATTCATTTTTTAAAGTATGACTTCTGGGAAGTACCACCTTTCACTGATATCCAGCCCAGAGAAAATACATCCTTGATGAAAACCAAGTATGACATTAAGAGAAAAGTTTTCTCTAGAAGGTCTTTCCTGCCACCATATCTTGCCAGCCAGGTCACATCCCAGGCGTCCCTGTAGCCTGGTAGGTCCCTGCCACCACACCTTGTTATGTGCCACAGGGATGAGGGCCCACTGCCTTGCCCTTGCTCCCTGACACCTGGACACCAGGGAAACACGGATTAACTTACTATACGTGCTTTCATGCCTCGAAGGGACATGACATTGTTCTCAAAAGCCTGTGATTACCAGCAACAGTGAGACACTTCTGTCCCATTCCATTCCATTAAATATACCCCTACAAATCTGAGTGAAGGAATGCATTAGCAGTATGTAACATAAGAGCAGTCTCCAGGGCAAATGTCACTCAATGTTTATAAGTTAATGGTAATAAGAGCAGTAAAGTTAAATTGCCTGATTAACCTGGGAGTGTTTTAATTGAATAGAAGCCGGAAAGCAAACATGCATTGAAGTGCAATCTATTATAATGCAATACACCAGTCAGTACTCCTAGGGTGGCATATAATCCCTGATCTGGGAAGCTGTTTATTTTTGCTCAAACTTTTAGTGTCTTTGATGGATTCAGTTGCTTGTAAGCTTGTACATTTCCATGGTTCTTTCCTGACTTGTTCTTAAATGACTTCAGAATCTACTTATGCACTAGTGAAATCAGTTGAGTTGATCTGCTGATCTGCCTTTGGCTGGATCATGCCAGAACTCTGACATGTATAGAGCAAAATTTGGATCCAGCTCTGAAACTGATGGAAGAGAGAGAGCAATGCCAAAATAAAGTTTGCCTTTGACCAATGTTGAATTTTTGATTCAACATTAGTAACCCAAAATTGGTCTTTTGAGCGCCATCACAAATGCAGCCCCAAATATTGTGAGGAAATTTTGCCCTTTTTGGTGACCGAAGGGAATTAAAACACAAGGGAATACTTCCAGCTGCAGAAGGGCTTTCAAACCAGATACCTTCTTCTCTCATCAGTCATCAGTCGTTGTGGAAATTATTAGTGTGTATGCTAGTGGTCATTATGTAGACACTAGCCTGTTAAAAAGTTTTGTTTTTGAAGGAAGAAATACATGAGATTTACAGTCATAGAAAGAAAAAGGGCTGAAACTATATTGTCCCTTACAATATTTTGTCTTACAGCTTTACAGATAGTAACAGAAAATACACCTGAAATCACAGAAATCTGTGTCAAACATTTCTCCTTTTTTTGAAAACTGAGTACAAGTTCCTGTTAAATTCTCCCACTAAACATGATGTATCTGAGACACACACATGCCTTCCAAAATGGAAGATTGCTTGTAGTGGTAAACCATATATTAGATCAGCAGCAGTAACTATGAAGCATACTGCAAGCCACACATTTCCTGGGACCGATAATCAAGACCAAAAGTTAATGACTACTGCTAATGTCACCAATGCATACTGTTCCTTAGGATCCCACAGTCTTTGGACTGTTCACATCAGAGCAATCATTTCAGCTCTCCCAGGGTAATATGATCAGCTTCCTCAGTTTTATTTCCACTCTCTGGGTGAAAAAAGTGCATGAGAAAGAAGGAAAATAAAAATATTTATAGCTTTGGGTTATGTGTTTCTCTCTTAAGAAACTGCAGGGTTCCTGGCTGCTGCAGTGGATCAGAAGTGTGCAGTAACCTCTATTTACGGTCCTCCTTTGAGACTGGGATTAGATTGACAAGGAGTCAAGCATTTGACAAGGACAATGCAGTTCCTAAGAAACCTACATGATGGCATAGGGTCACTTTTACTGCAGCTGGCTTATAATGTAATTCAGAAGAAAGTTAGGTAGTTTTTATTCCAACTGGCTTGTATTTTGGGGGGGGGGGGGGGCCAAAAAAAACAAACAACACACAGTTCACTCTGACCATATCATACATAAGTGACTCCACTAACACTTCATGTGAATGTCCTTGGTCTCTTACCTTGGTTTGGGTTCTTTGCGCTGATGTTTGAGTGCAAACCAGGCACTCCCCAGGTTTCCCACGCACCAGTTTGTCCATGTGGACTGGGATGGAATGTTGGCCTGGTTGATATGTTTGACCCTTTATTCACTGTAGTGCCTCAAATCTACTTTGCTTTAAGGTGTATAATACAGCTACTGAGCTCAGGGGAGTGATTTGATCCTTTCTCAGTAAGATACCATGTTTTGGATCTCTGCCAATACAGTCAATATCAAGGACATTAGGGGTGGCACCCAGGTTATAAACCCATGGCAAATATTTAGAATAGAGGAGCCTACCACTTTCTATTGACTTTACAGGTCTGTACAGTGGGAGTCCTGCACCTGTACATATGTTATTAGAGGCGCACAAATAGTATTAGTTGGTCTTTGAAGATAACTGGTTATATCCCTGGCTATATACTCTTCCAAAATTATTTCTTACATAAGGGAAAAAAAAGAAAAGTGGCCACAGAACACTGATCATGCTTGCCTGCTTTCACATCATGCATATAAACTGGTATGGCTACTGCAGAGCATGAACTACTATTATTTAGCTGGAAACCGTGGTCAGAACGTAGAGTCCTGGTGTGCTGTAAACGTGTGTGTGAGTGTGTATATAACAAACCCTCAGTTATGAATACTGGAGAATTTTGAGATGAACCAAGATAATCCATTAATGAAACATAGCTCTAAGGGGACAGAAATTTGCACCAAAAAGCCCTAAAATAATAAATTAATTATTTGTGTGCCTATGATAATTATTTTAAAATAAAAGTCTGCAGAAGTAAGAAATTTGCCACTTACCAAATACATATGTAATAGTATTGGAATTGCACAGTCCAACGACACTGAAAAAATTTTCATTTTTCTGGGGAATATTTATTGGTGATCAAAAGATGAGAATTGCACAGTGATAGTATTTGGGAATTATTCTTTATTAATTATGATGATGTCATAGATCAGTGAGCTTAGCCGAATGGAAACAAAAGCACACAGTAGATTTGGTAGTAATTGGTCATAATTTGCTTTGTTTTG
Organism: Corvus brachyrhynchos; assembly: GCF_000691975.1. NCBI lineage: Eukaryota > Metazoa > Chordata > Aves > Passeriformes > Corvidae > Corvus > Corvus brachyrhynchos. The sequence goes on from NW_008237648.1 coordinate 867,477, forward strand.
TTCAAAACAAAGTTGTTTTCAGTTGGAAGGAAGTATATTCATGTTGTTGGTAGAAAAAATCTCCATTCATGTTTCTGCCCAAGTTTTTTTAAACCACTGATGACAGAGTGGTGCCAAAGAATACATCATAGATTTTATACAAAATGCAGTAGATGCTGTGAAGTGTCTTGGGTTTTCAGATTAGTTTTTTTATTAACTACATTTTCTCTGGTGCATAAGATAGACTCTGGAAATATTAAGCAGATTTAATAGGTACAAAATTCTAATCCCGTGGTATTCTTCACACAAAATATGGTTAAACTGTGGAATTTATTGCCCCAGGAATTTGTTGAGATAGATAGCAGCAGCAAAAACCAAAATGACTTACTGTATGGAAATCAAGAATATTAATGTTACCAAGGCATACAGGAGTATGGTAATTCCCAAATGGTAATTTTGGAGAGCATGTAGGTTTCTGCCTTGAAATCTAAATAAAAAAATGTATAATGCGGAGAGTGACTTTGACGTAGAAGCAAAGAATTGTGTGAATGCTTGTAATTAATGTATAACTTTCAACTTTCATTTGGTCTCTTTAATCCACTATATATTTGGGGTTTTTTTCCTAGTCAAATAAATATGTTGACTGCTGGAGATTGAGAAGACATTTTAAAAGGAGAAGAGCTAACTTTCCTGAGTATGAACTCGGAGGAGAAAATAATAAGCTGTCATTTAGTCTAGAGAAAATTGTACCTACAACCAAAGCGAAATTTTCCCCAAAGGAGCTGCTTTTGCGCATTGGCCACAGCAGATTTCTGTGAGGGTGAAAAGAAGGATTAAAGAAGGGGAAAAGAGCTCTTAGCAAATACAGCCTCAAACATTCCCCTGTTTTTCCAAAAGAAAAATAGTGACAGTAAAAAAAAAAAAAAAAAAAAAAAAAAAAAAAAATCTAGACACATCCAAGCCTGGCCTGGCTGTGAAGTAGCTGTCTGAGGTATTTTAGTGTAATTCTGCTTTGTGAGGCATTGAATGCTTATTCTCACAGAACAAGCAGGTTAAAAGTCAGCTAACATTTTACATGTTTGCAGTGTATGTGAAGTGCCAGCAATCCTAGAATGGGGTTGGGATGGCTCTGGTGACCAGTAGTTACTGCTCACTTAGATCTGTAAATCTGAAGTATTTCTGCATTAAGCAATAGCTTTGTTGTCTGCCAGCAAAATGTGTTTCAGTCTTTGAGAAGACTTGAAATTATATGTAAGGCACGTGGGTTTAGCCTGGATATAAGGAAGAGATTTTTTTGTGGCGAGGAGGGTGGGACCTTGGAACAGGTTGCCGAGAGAAATTGTGCATGCTCCATCATTGGAAGTTTTCAGTGTCTAGTTGGATGGGACTTCGAGCAATTGGATGTAGTATGAAATCCCCCTTCACCTGGCAGGGGAATGGGACTAGATGATCTTTGGTAATCCCTTCCAACCCAAACCATTCTGTGATTCTATGTTTCTATGTCTCTTCTGGCTTAAACTTGTTTTTTCAATTAAAAATACTTCTTGCATTGTGAATCAAGTGGTTTGATGATTTTGTATTTATGTTCCTGGACTGTGTTGGTTTAAACAGACTCCCAAATTCCCCAAGATATTTATGCTGATACTCACATATATGAAACAATATTTACAAAAGTAACGTGACTTTAGAAGAACGCAAACCCTGTGTGACTGTGGATCAGGTATTGACTTTCCTTTTAATATTTTTATTCACCACTTTCAAAACTTCTCAGTAAGGCAACTGATTTTTTTTTTGTCATGAATTGTGAAGATTGTTTCTTTGTTGCCTGGTCACAGGCTTGCTTATATAACATAATCTACACGGTCCTCATTTCCCATTAGATTAACACCTGCCTACATTTCCTTGTGATTTTTCTTCTAAATCATGCTGCAAATTATAGGGAAACCAAGGTTAAAAGATGATTGCTACAGTGATTTTGTAAGTATTTCCATTTCACTGACCACAAATAACCTGAAATTATTGTAAGAGTTTGATTCATCATCACAATATGCCAATTTTATTCTGCAGTAAATCCACTGATTTGACTGAGCGACTCTGAAATAAAGATTTGTGGTGATGAATTAGGGTTTTTGTGGTTTTTTTCTTTTTATTTTCTGAATATAGAAGTTATATAGTAAATAATGTTTGCTCTTCACAGAGTAGTTATGTGGAGAAACATACTTTCCCTGAATGTAAAAGATGCAAACCTGGCAGGAGTTAAAATAAAAACATTAAGAGTGTAGAGGGTTGGATTGGATAGCTCAGTGAATTATTTGCTTTGCAAGTACTGCTGTTGATGTTCTTGCCTGTCTCAGGACCTCTTTGGAAATATATTAATATATCTTTTGGGAAAGAGGTACATGGAGCAGAGCTAGGGAAGGGATTATATTTTAATAAATTCAGAACTGTATCTTGGGTATATTTTGTTCCCATAACCAAGGAGGGAGCTTCCAGAATCAACTGATGTGGTCTGTGATTTCCTATTACCTTCAATTGGCCAACTTCTCAGAGTCTGGACACTCAGTACTTCCTAAAACCGGGGTCTTTTAAGGCTAATGGTGGAATCAAGCCCTCTGTACTTAGCTCTAGTGCCCTGTCCCCAGGACCATCTTCCCTTGGGTGTTCATGGCATATTCCAATTAATTTTTCAACTCTGTAAATTTTTACCCTGTTCTACTACTTCCAATGCTTTCATTCCCTCTTGGATACAGACACATTCTTTATGTTCTAATTCAGCTTCCTCTTGTGAATTAGTTTTTAATTTTGCAAATAAACTTAAGACAATTGACTCTTGCTGACTTTATGTTTCTAATAACTGAAACACTCATTTGGCTTCTACTTTGCTTACCGAAAGAGCACACTGTGATTTTGTAGGCATGTCTATTGAAGTGGTCCCCCAAGTGAGGACAGCTGTATTTTACTAGTTCGCTGTATGGATTCAGTATGTAAGGAACATAAAAATTCCCTTGGACTGTTCACAAAGAGTGCTACATTATTAAAAGAAAAAAAGTAATATTTACATGGTTTTAACAAAGCATTTTCTTCTTTGCCATATATGAGGAAGAACCCTGTGATATGTCTTACTTCACCAGTGTAGTCTTCTGGGAATCAGTAAAGGTATGACAACTTAAGCTAATAGTGCCAGATAATTAATGATAAGTGTTGTGTATGGATAACAACAGTTACAATGACTTGGATGGACAACTCAATGGATATTTTCTGTTGCTGTGCACAGAACTGCTAACATCCACATTTATGTTGCAAACTGTACAGGGAAAAAATATTAGTGACTTGTGTCAGAAATTAAAAATGTAGATCTTACAGGGCATATATCCTGGTTTTGTATTAGTCTTTAGGCTACAATATGCCCCCTTCTGTGGCATGCTGAAGATTTTTATAGGTTTGTTCATGTTGCAGTTCTTTACAGCATTTTAGTTGCCTGTTGAGAAATCCATCATTTGGCATTTTATACTTGTGTGTGGTGCAGAATCCTGATATTCACAGTTTGCAGTCTGCAGCAGAACTGAATTTTGTCTTCCCTGGGAGGCAGAGTTTTGGGTTGCAAGCCTTTTCCTGTGAAGTATGAAGATTCTACATCATGGCAGACACATAATCCAAAATTTATTTGGACTTCAGAAAAATCTATTTGGCTTGATTCGAACTGTGACTTTTTTCTGCATCAGATAAATCCTGGGTAGGGGACTGTGAATATAGTATGCTATTTACAGATGGGTTACTCCATATTATAGTCTTCCATGTGCTCACTTCCTCTTGCATCAAAGCAAGGCAATAGACTTTTTGTAATAAGGATGTGACAGGTCTAACATAGTTTCTGAGATGAATTCTTTGTCTGTATCTGCCTGATCTATTTTTTTTTCCCTTGGAAAGCTCATGAATGTATCTTTGTTACATACCTAGGATGGTGCTTAAATTATAACTGTGAGTAATTGCATGGAAAAACATGTACTTGCTCTATGGCCCCCAAAGTAAGTAAACCAGTAACTCTCCTGTGCATAGTTAGTTTGCAAGAAGTTGCTGCAATAATCAAGAGAAGCTAAGTGATGAACAAAGATGGGGCAGTGATACATACATTTGTTGAAATGTTGATTTAGCAGAGAAGAGTCCTTGTTTGGAAACTCTGGAGATATAATACAACAATTGCTTATTGAAGGTGAGCTTCTGGTTTAAGAAATTATAAAGTTGAAGAGAACAGTGAAGGAAAGTGAAGCTGTTGTTGCCACTCTTATCACTGGTGGTACCAAACCAAAGTAAGTTTGGGTATGCATGAGCAAAAACATTTAAAAGACTTTTAATAAAGCAGACCTTTGCAGGGATCTGAGGTCTTTCACTTACAATAATCCTGACGTATTTTTAATGCAAGTGCTTGACAACCCGATTGGGATTCTAGCACATTACTTGACTGACTACTATGACAGGGTGTGCGCAGTGACTTCTCCAACAACAGAAGATGATTTCTCTGAATCTGTGAAGACAGCATTAGAGCAATCTTTAAAAAGATTCATTCCACATACGGGTTTTCATTCATTAAATGAAACATATTATTTGGTATGTCCTGAGGATATCACGTTAATGAAAAGATACTGCGCTTCTTTTGTAAAATAGAAATTAAAGCATCCCTGGAAAGTAATGGTTGCTTTATGAATTAAAGTAAGACTTTGAATGAGTGTGAGAGAGAAACAGGAATTAAGAGAAAATCAATAATATCTTTGTTATTTTTTTTCGTTGCTCTTTTCATAAAAATCTCTCACTGGACCACTTAGATCACGTCTCATTGAGACATTTAGTTTCCATCTGCAAACTATAATTTCCTATGGGATTTGTAATGGAAAAGCTGGATCCAAATGTAATTTGACTATATTTCACTGTTCTCAGGGAGTTTACAGTATCTTTGCTTTGGAACCTGTTCTCTTTTAGAAAATGCTACAGAAGAGCTGTTTTATTTTTTCAGTTTGTAGTTGGGAAGAAGTAGCTGTAAAATAAGCTTTAAATCCTGTACTCAGACTGCTGCATGGGGATAGCAAAACTGCTGTATAGATCAGCTTTAATTTTGTCATAGAGTCTGCAAGGAACAGCATTATGTTCTGGAAAGGTTTTCAGTGGTGTGCTGAGTATATAGATCCAAGCACGATGTTTGGCTTTGGGTTCTGTTCATTTTATGTGAAACTGAAGAGCCCAAGTACAGTTCTTAGCTATCACATGGGGAGTGGAAATGTTGCACTTTTGTTTATGAATCACATCCTGATTTTCCAGAAACAGGAAAAGATTTCATTTTTTTAATTCACTGTCAAAGGCTGAATGCGGGAATCATAATTTTAGGGTAAGATCTGTCTTAAAGGTCATTTCTGTGAACTAATGAGTTATCTCAATTTCATCTGACTTTAGAAAAACATTCTACTACTTGGCATCTATTAAAACACAGCATTTTACAGTGTAAAGTTGGGAAAAAAGATGTAAAGCATTAGTAACTTTGAGCAATTGCAGGATTAAATGTGTCTGACTGTATCAGTCAATGAAAATCATGGAGTTTTTTTGGTTGAATGATACTTAGGTGTTCTAGAATAATGTCTTTTTGCTCTAGCTTTCTCACTGTATTACCATACCACTATCTAAACTGTAGGCAGGCCAGTCTTCAGAATTGACTACCTTTGTGATTCCCTGAGAGTATTAGAGAGGTAGATATTAAGTCAGAACTGATGAAGAGGACACAGACATATGTACCATTACCATAAATTGCTGTTTCTCTACTTTAGAATAAAATTTTCTAGGCAAAAGATTCAGCAGCCTATGAGGAATGGGGAATGTTTGGTTGCATTGCAAGTGTATAGGTGTAAGTGATGACATTATCATAGTTAATACACAGACAAAGAACATCGCCATATTAGAAGAGCAATGGAAACAGCCCAAGTTAAAAGCAACTACAGAAATCAAAATCAAACCCATTGGATTATAGAGGTAATAAAGAATGCAGTACATGCCATCACATTGTGGAATATAAGACCCTATGGCAACAATGTAAAAGCAATGGAAAAATATAGTGAAGAAGAAAGGGAAAATATTGCAATTTATAGAAGCTTACAATGTTAATGAAGTTAGAATTGGCTCAGTAGGTTGCAGGAAGATTATACAAATGTCTCACAATGAATGTATGATCCTGAATAGGACAGTTTCTGCTTTAGATTTCCCTTATCTAAAGGACAAAAGTGTTTTTCAAGTACGGAAGAACTTGATTGTATGAAAATAACTTCATGTTTACTGCATGATAAAGGTGTTGTTCTGGTTATGTAGATACAAAGTGGTGATCTCTGATCCCTCTGAACTTGAGTCAACTTGAGTTGTTTAGTTTTGGTCCCAAAAGGAGACATGCTCATACATTCATCCATTCTCAACCTTCCAGACTTTCTGAATGCACTTAACTCCAGCACGAGCAGACAGCATCCTATAGTTATTTAGCCACTTTAAGGAATGTGGGGGTTGAACAACAAATGTTTGTAGCTGACCTATTAATCCCAGAGGTTCAGAACAATAGCACAGGAAAATTCTTATGCATAGTGGTACAACAGCATTGCCACGATAACATTTCCAATGGGTTTTATTAAAATGGAAAGGACAGCTTTGTGGTTGTAAGGAAACTTGTCAAAAAGAGAAGAAAATCAATACTTCCTAGGTGAGTAACAAACTTAGGTGTTTTATTATAGCACAAAGTTCAAAAAGAAGTAAGGTCCCTATCTCAGTATGAAAACTAATTCCAAAAGGATTAAACCTCCAGCAAAATTGAATCATTTAAGTATCTTATCTTTAGTCCTACAGATAAGGATAGCAACATCCCATTTGATTGAATTCTTATTTGAAATACTCAATTCTTCTGTATGTCTGATAATGTGGTGTCTTCAAAAAGCCAGGCTTGCTGTTGGCACTGGATCCTATGCTAGTTTACTACTAGGGGAAGTTTACATTCTAATTGAATTAGCAGGGAAGTAAGGAAACAAAAGAACCATTATTTCAATATATTATCTCCTTCATAAGACTCAAACAACTACCTTCTTTTTTGTTGCTCCCTGCAGTATAACCAAGTTAGATAGATGTGCATTACCTCCAAGATCCTTGTTCTCTTGAACCAATGTTGCAAAGATAAGCATCTGCCATGCTGTTGTTCTGTTTAAAAAAACATGCAAACAGGAACAAATTCTTATGAACTAAATTGATGTTGGAATCATAGACTGGGTAAAATCATTCTTAATCAGACATCAGTGGATATGGAATAATGAAATGACGTAATGACTACAGTCCTGTTGTAATGCATAACAGAGAACTATAGTTATTGTTTTTATTGCTGGAAGCAAAGCAGTGCCAGACACAAATGTGTCTCTCTTTTTCTTTAAATACACAATGAATCTCCTTGCAAAACAGGAACTGAATTGTGAATTGGAGAACTAGTGAAAGAAAATACTAATTGTAGGCAAGAGGTAACCCTTTTTATTGAGTTTATTTATAGGAGGTGATCAGCAAAGAAGAGTATGCAAAAGACTGAATTGCATTTTGATAATTTGGCCCAGACCCTCAGAACAAGCTGACTTATTCTGAGTAAGGTGAAGAGCAGGCTGTATGAGAAAAGATTCAATTCAATTTCTTATAATACAAGCACTTCCAGCTACATCTCCAGAGGTTTCCATCCTGTTTCTTCCTAAGTAGCATGATCTCATATGGCTGCACTTGCAGTCCTTTTTACGTTTTTCCCTTTTTCCAGTAGAACTGTGACAGCATAAAATTATTCTGCTGTAGGTGAAAACAGGTTTTACAGTAAATGTGGATGTTCTAGGGTATCATTAGAGTCTGTAGTGGCTCCAACCTGATATAGTTTTTGTGCTGTGGTGCAAATCAGATTAGCCTTCTTTTAGCAGTAGATGAAGTCAGCTCCCTGTATCAAAACATACAACACATTCAAAACAAGGCTATTTTAAGGCCTTATTATTTAGAATCTACATATATCGTTCACTGAAGAGAATAGAAGATTGTCTGTATATTCTCATCTTAGATGGCTGTTATTACTTAAGATTAGTACAGAAATTAAATTGGAATAGGATGAATCCTCTTTTTCTGAGTAGCAACTGATCCAAGTGTATATTCTATGTAAATTACATAGCTGCTCCTAATCAAGGAGTTGGCCAGATTTGTTGCATTTATTATTTATAGCTCCAAATTTCCAGTCTTTAAAATTAGAAACAGTCTTCCTGCTCCTCCATGGCTGTATTGAACAGCTGCTGTAAGTAATGCTTGCTCTTTCAATGGTGCATGGAGAGTGCTTATAGGCAGCTCTGTGCACAAGTACAGCACTCCTGCTATTGCCATAACCTGGGTATACCTGCTGCAAAATACAACACAATCTCTGGTTTTTGACATTGAAAATGTGCATAAATGTGATCCAATTAAAGAAGGGCAATACTTTGTGGATTAAAAGATTAATTTAACCTACAGCTTCTGTGGTGAGAATTACCCGTTAATTTACTTGTCAGCAAATATATGGGTGTGAGTATAATAATCTGGCTATGAAAATAAATACAGATTCTCTCCTGTTTGCAGCTTGACACTTGCCTCGTGTTTGGTAAAACAAAATCATGGCCACATTAAAAGCTGATTTTAATATGGAAACCCATTTTAAAATGCAAGGAATCTTGACTATTTACTTTGTGCTTTCCTGTTAGTACTTCTTGAACATTCATGTATTCCATTTAAGAACTGTGGTGACTATTAAAAGTAAAAAAAATTCCCATTATCAGTATCCATGTTTTAATTTCAGGATTTTACTTTCTAGAAAAGATCAGCTTTTTAGCTGTAAATTCTGGTCTGTTGTCAACTAAGACTTTCAAGTAACTACAGCTAAACCGTTAAGTTATCAAACAATCTGTTTATGTACTTGGTCCTCAGTAACCTGCTCTAGCTGATCAAGTTTGAACTAGAAGTTTGGACCACGGAGTATCCAGAGGTAGCTTCCAACCATGGTGATGAACTGATTCTTTGATTCTACTTATCATTTCAACTGTAAGCCTTCACTTAAATTCACAGATATGTGCAAATGGTATAGCTACCCCCAAATTAGATTTTTTTAGGAAAAATCTGGAATGAAATTAATTGGTCAATTTTATTTACCTTTTTTTCAGCCTTTGTTTATGGAGCTATAAAAAAGAGAAATCATCAACAATGTAAGAAGGAAGGGTTATTCAGAAAAAGAAAACAAATATCATTTGAGAAATTTGTGTTGGTATACAATACCATATGAAACTATTTCAGGTGTGGTGTGGTCACATTATACCTTTACCTACCTCTAAGTTAGGTATGTTGTATGTCTGAGAATTTTCTTAGTTGCTTGACTCCTTTGTTACTTTCTAGAAATTACCTCTAGAAAGAAGACTTCTCATTAATATCTTACTCCTGGGTCACATCTCTGTATGTTGTTCAAGGCAAAATTTAATAAAGGTCAGAATTTCTATAATTTTCTATGAGCAGAAGTTATCTAGGAAGTGTTAGAATTGAGTAAAATATGCCCTGCAATTGCACACAAACCCAGAATCAGCCTTGCTAGAACAACAGAGTCAAATCATTAATATAATTACAAAGTCTGTCTGAGAATTAGAACACTATTTGCATCTGTACTGCATATTTCATATTTGCAGTTCAGATTTAACTCCCTCTTTATGGTCTTGATCCAGTAAAATGTTTTCTTGCAGAAAATCCAGATCCAAAGGTAACATGGTTCTTTCCCTTTGAGAATATTTAACATCTGGATTGGTTCAAATACTTAAACTGCCAAACCCCAAAACTTTAAACATGAAAGGGAAACATTATTTCAATTTTAATGCTTTCAGGAGATATTCACAGTCAGAATCCTCATAAAATCATGTTCACTCATGGGCAACAAGTCCTCCCTCAAGGGTGGGGAGACCTATTTCAAAGGCTTCAGCACCTGACAGTCCCTGCAGACATGTGCCAGTGTAAGTCATTGCACCTATGGGTGTTGAGATATGACAGCAAATGTGGAAGAAAACGAATGGGTTGAAAGGCTGGCAAAACATTGTCTGCAGTGCTAGCAAAGGCAAGTATTTCAGTGAGGACTGTTGGACTACTACGTGACTGAGGCCTGATTGCCCTTGTTACGGGTAAGGGAAAGGCCAGAGCTGAAATGGAAACCTGTACATACTTCCTGAAGAGCTGAATGCAGTGTTCTCACCACTATGGGGAGAAAAATTTGGTGTGCAGAAGTAACCACTGCTCTAGCAGTAGCAAGTGCTAAAACCCAAAGTACCTGTCCTGTTAAATATGCACATTCTTTTTGAATTTTGGAAATAGTGAAACCAGCAGAAGAGCCATGCTGTGATCTTTCCCACCATATATAGAAGATACCTGTCTCTCTAGCTATACTTAAAAGCAATTTACCTGAGTATGAACTCTAAGACAAATACAGGTTATACTCATCAGATAAAATTTGGGCTTTACAATTACAGATTGATGCAAAATATTTTGTTTCTGTATCCGTGATAGAGACCAGCAAGTATTTTATGTTAGTTGAAAAATAATCCTTGTGTCTATTTTAAACAGAAACTGCTTGGAGAATTAGTCTTGACATTATAGAATATGTGTAACTTTTGAGATTTTAGGTAGCTGTCAGGAGCCCAGAGTGTTAAGCAATGAAGCTGCAGAGTGTTAAGTAATGGTTCCTGTCTTGAAGATGTTACAATCTTAAGTAGGCAAAGACAGTGAGAGACAAAGGCAATTAAAGGACACAAAGAGCCACAGAAGGGAAGTAAAATAAAAGCTCTAAGTTCATAGTAATGATGAAAATAGAAATAGCTTTTATTTTTTGCAAGGTATTGCAGTCTTATCACCTCAAATTGCTCTACAGACATTAAGCAACTTAAGATGAAGACGATCTTTTTTCAGAAAGTGCGATTTATTGCTAAGTCCACAACTATGTCCCAATGAAACTTTCAACATGCATCTTGTTTGCAAATTATCAGCTTTCTGCCTACAGACTGGGTATCTTTCATTCCTAATAGTCCTGAGCATTGGAATTCTGACTGACAAATGAGAGGATATGTTTTACGTGAACGTATCCTGAGCTATATTTCTGGATGGAAACCAATGGAAGCCATCGATATCAGAAGCTCATAATGCGAAGAACCGAGTACTTTGCTGATCAGAGTTTTGCTTTGCTGCTTAGAGTTTGTGCTTTGCTTCATAACCCAAAGACAGAGGGATCTGAACGGTGTTTCCAATGCAGCTCTTAGTTGATACAAATTATTTCCAAGGATTTACAGCTGCTGATGACCTGTCCAAAATATTGATGCTCAGTTTTGAAAATCTCTTGTTTTGGCTAGTGCTCTGTCTGAGTGTGCCCAGCTGTCTACAGTAGATTTTAGTGGCTTTTTCAGCTAGCATTGAAAGTCTTAGATTTTTTTACCTTGATACATGAAAAGCTAAAAAATATTCTTATGAAATTTTTGTCCATTAGGTGTATAAGAAAGTGCAATCTTAACTAGAGAGACCAAACTGGAGAACATCTTTGTAATCTTCAGGTTATACTGGAATTGTGTATTTACATATTTGTTTTTATGTAATTTTAAACTCTTGCAATCCATGCTTCCTTCCAAGCAATTCACAGACAATAATAAAAATGAAAGCTCAAAGAAACCTAGAAAATCCCAAAGCAAAGCATGATCTTTTACCTCATATCTACTGCACCTTACAGAGATTTCTTTTTCAGAGTTATTTTGGAGCACACTGAGAAGGAAACATTATATATCCATTACTTAAGAAGTAAGACTTTCCTTCAGCAAGGTCTGACTTCCTTTCCAAAAAGTTTTCAGTGTTCATTATTCTCATTATAAAAAGAATAGCAGTTTAACATGAGATCTTATATACTTATGAAGTGAATAATGGATGTATTAAAAAATACACTAAGGAAATAGCACCACATTACAGTATCAGTGCTGAACTGATTAACAAATTAATAACTTGGTGCTTGTGTGCTGTCTGTTGGTTGGCTCTTCTATTTTCTCAATAACGTAGCCTCGGGAAGGTTTCTTTCTTCTCAGTAATGTAAGGAGGCAATGCTCATAAGGAGTAATTTGCTAATGATCAGGTCTTGAGGGTGTTGTTGGGTCTCAAGTGTCTTGGACCATTCAGATGTTATACCTTTCCTGTTTCATCTGTTTCCATTTTCTTGCCTGCTTGGGATATGAAAGATTCTCTTTGTTTGGCTGAATGTGTTTACATCATATTGACTCAAAGTTATGCATACACTAAACTGACTTTGAAATAGCAAAAGAGAGAAATTATCTCTCTTTCTGTCCCTTTTCCACTAAACAGAATTTGAAAACTAGATCCTGTGATCCAGACTTTCAAGGTGATGAGACTTTCCCTATCTGATAAAATCAAGTTGTGAGAGGCTTACAGAAAAGAACAAGTTCCACAGCTGGTGACTTAGCTAGTATAGTTGCATGTGCCTCTTCATTGTCTATGCAAAGTTCATGAGTTCATCCCTTAACAAGGAGTTATAATTTCTCATGTTTTTTTCTTCCAGTCTCCAGTAGGTAATATTTTAATCACTGAAGAGAATGCATGGAGACCAAATATATCCTTTGCAACTCTTTATGTAACTCTTCAGGACAGTTTGTACTCTGTGCTGCTCTCTGATTCACTGAGCTACTAGATCACCTCTGACATTTTGTACTTTTAGCAAAGAAAGGACAGAACAGTCTATGGGGTTCCAGTACGTAAAGGGAGCCAACAAGATAGATGGAAAGAGACTACAAGAGCATGTAGTGACAGGACAGGAGGGTATGGCTTGAAGCTGAAAGAGAGTAGGTTTAGATTAGATATTAGGAAAAAAAAAATAATTGGTAAGATGGTGAGGCACATGTTGCCCAGAGAAGTTGCAGGTGTCCCATTGCTGGAAGTGTTCAAGGCCAGTCCAAGATGGGACTCCTGATGTAGTGCAAGGTGTCCCTGCCCATGGCAGGGAGGCTGGAATGAGATGGTCTTTAATGTCCCTTCCAACCCAACTCATTCTGTGATTCTATGGCTCCTTTATACAGGCTTCAGATTTTTCTAGGACACAATCTAGATGCCATCTTGCCTGGGGAAGAATGTGCTTTGCTCCACATTTTTGAAATTACTTTCATGTGACACTCATACATAAGTGGTCCTTTAAAATGTGCCAAAACTCCTATAAGCAAAATAAGTTGTGTCTGTTGAAATTTTGTAACAATATTCTTGAAGCATAATCTTCTACACCTTTGGGCATTTTTTTTTTAGTTTCACTTTAGTCAAGCCTGTACAGCAACTGGCAAAGGGTACCTTGTACTCTTTCTTTGTTACCATTAAGATTTTCTCATCTTTTTATACACACAACCATTTATTGGTGATACACTGGTCTGGACAATCTGTGTTTTGGAACTTCAGTGTTTGGTACAATTCCTCTGCTTCTTTGACTCTTTATAACCTTTAGGTATGTAGCTTTCCTAATATTTGTGTTACTTTTTTAGTGGATGGGGAGGATTGGCATTTGGCAAGAACAAGTAATTAATACACTTGCATTTATATTAAATTTATATTTAATTTTTTTTCTTTATGTAAATAGGTGAAGATTTCTGAAATTTAGACCTGCTAATAACCATGGTTATTATTTGCCAGTGTAAGTTCAGTGTGGAATTAGCGCATTTTAGAATTCAGTAGTATAAAAATCTGATTTTTATAATAATAATAATAATACCTACTTTTTGTTTGTTTACTACTAACTGTAAAATTATTACAGGGTTAATGACTAAATTAAGACATCATAAATCCTGAAAAATTATACCTATGCCACCTGCTTGTGTAGCTGATGATTACAAAAGAGTTTGCATGTGTTTTTTTTGCAGGGAAGAATAAAACCTTACTGATGATGGATTACTCAATGCCAAGAGATAATGAATTTTTTTTTCATATAGTTGAGCAGTTTTATATCATTTATTCTGCTCCACAACTTCTCCTTTATAAAAAATCTGCTATTTATGATGGTATAGTTCATTGTTTACTTTATCTCCTACCTACCTCCTGCACTAGTGGATTCTGTGTAGCCCTTCATACAAATTTTAGCAAGAACATTATAGATGTTACTTGTTTTCCTCCACCTTTTTCTTCTGCCTGTCTTTTAGAATCATAGAGGACTACAGTGGGAGTATCAGCAGTTCAATGTGGAACCAGTGTTGTCTTAGTGAGACAGCCCCAATTTGTGGCATGTGGGAAACTTTTAAATAGAGCTTCATCAGATACGTTCATTAATGATTGTGTTTTCCCTACTTAGGATACCAGATAGTTAGTTTACTGAATTACTTGCTCTCAGATGACAAATACTGGCTATCAATTTCTGAACTTTTTGTTTTTATTCCATATTCTCAACTGAAAATAAGTTAATGATAATCACAGCTTGTAATAGTCTTGATGTTCCATCCACAGACCTTGCCTGGATTTGAAGCGTGAATGTTGAAAATTATCCTCCATCCCCCAACAAATAAACATGTGGCATTCAAAAATAGGACTCTGTCATCATGAAAAAACATATTCAAAGCTGATGTTGGAACAAATTGAAATCACCACATCAACACTGCAGCAATTAACACCTAGGATTTTCAAAAGTAGGTAGTATCACTGAGTATTGCATTTATTTGGTGGATCCTGTGTAAGAACTTTTAAAAATATTTCATCTTCTGTGGCTCAGTGCCAGGCAAATTAAAAGAAATTTGCACTTGGAAATCCCAGCTTTACAAGTTGCCTAAGTGGCACTACTAATTGTATAATTTTCTGCCTACAATATCTTTATTTTTTTTTGCATCTATATTCTTTATATGTATTCCATTCATATGTCTCAGATTGACAGAATTTGCCAAATTCCCTTTTGCTTTTCTAGTAAAATGTTGGTCAAAACTAGAGCAAATATGAGAAAAAGGAGGCTAAAAATAATTTCCAGCTTCTGGCATGAAGATTCAGACATTGTAAAATCCATCACATCTTCTGGATGAAAGCACATTATGAATGCGAGGTATGACACATCCTGTATGAGGAACTTTTTAAATATCAAAGACAAGTAATTAATTGCTTTGGGAAGCTTTGAACAAGCTGCGCTAAAACCAGGCAGAAACCTGTTTTCAACTGTTTGAAACTACTTATATACAAGACAGCTGGAAAAAAACTGATTGAGTAAAGGCAGACACTTAGAACTAGGAAACAAATCTAAATTTGATGCTGGGTGAGTTTCGGGTATCAACAGTTCCATTTGGGTTAGTTAGCATATCTCTCTGAATAACCACAGAGAGCCATATGAAACTGGACTGTAAAATAAGACTTCCTAAATGTCACTAAGGTTTGTGACTGTACAGTCAGTTACTGAACTTCACTTGAAAATGGATTGGGACAAGAACTGATTGAACCTTCAAATAAATATTTTTTTAATAGTTTAACCAGTTTGGATTCCAGGAACATGGAAGTGCTTTCCTGTGTATAAAGATCAGAAGGAAATTATGTTAACACATCACATTAGCTGGAGGGACGTGTGCAGTGTTAGGGAATAACCAGCACAGAGGAAGTTAGCTTAATTTATGACTTTGAAAATAAATACAAATACTGACATCATTTACCTGAATAAGACTTACCTGAATGTTCATCTCTTTTTATAAGCTTTCCCAAAATGTAGATACAGTGATATCTTGAGGCAATAAATGTCACATAATTAACATGTGGAGTGCAATACCTTCTCCCTGCATGTTGACTTCTACTATATGTGTCTTGGCTCTGAACTGCGTAAGAAGGAGTGGTTCTCAGTGAATACTTTACCATCCCAATACCAGCTATTATATCTGCTCATCTGTTCTTATTTATCTCATCCTGAAACTGTACAGTCTCTATGCCTTTAGTCTCTCCTCATACAAAGTCATTCTAGCCCTCTAACCATTTTTCTTATACATATCTGACTTTTCTCTTTCTACTATAAAATATATGAGTATAATTGCAAAGCTGTTCTAGCCAGATGCCACCTTTTTTTTGAAGCTGACACAGATAGGTGCTACCTGGGCTATTGCACTGCAGTCAATAATGGTCCCTTTTACAAGTAGAAAGAAGCAGTTATGTGATATTCCTTCTGAGAGAGAGAATTCCAAAGTAGTGTCAGGAAAATCACATTTCATCCTTACTGGTGTAGATGGAGGTTTACCTCTGAGCAGAAGATCTGCATAAAGTGTAGGTCCCCTCATGAGAGCCTTTTTGGGGAGAGAAACATCTCATTGTCCTAGGTGAGTAAATTGTGCGTGATTCCTATACCTGTTTGACTGATGCCCTGAGTGCAGGAAGCATATGGACAGATCTAAATATCAGTGAAGTTCCTCATGAAGGACCTAAGTTGTATCTTATCCACAGAAGATTTGACACGCTGGAAAATTTTCAGAGGACTAGAATTAGTTTTATCTCAGCATGTACACAGAACTACAAAGAAATGAAAGACAAATAAAACTTTCATGATTTCCAAATAAAGTAATGCAATGTCTCAAAAGGGTTTTTATTAAAAAGACTTAGAAGACGAGTGGTGCAAATAAATTGGAATGAAGAGGAATAAGAGTTTGTCTAGATGTGTTAAAGCTGATAGAAAACATCCAGCACTCTCTACAGACAGGTGGCCCAGCACTAGGAAGTGTAGCTAAACAGTTGAGATGGTGTCAGTCAGTTGCTCAGGTAGTGAGGTTCTCAGTAGCCTCACCTGTGACCAACACTGTGCATATCTGAAGAAAAGGTTGCAGGAGCAGGGTGAGGATAGGGATGAATCCACACCAATTTTTACAATGCAACTAAGATCTGAGGGCTTTGAATTGCATTAGTTTTTCTGCTGGCTTGAACAGAGCTATTTCAAACCATATAAATATCTTAGTGTATGTGTGCTTATTGGGAAGAGTAAACTTGTGTGTTTTTACACCGAAGTTATTTGGCTAATCATGCTAGTGGTCTGGTTTAGAAAATCATCATTCCCAGGCTGAAAAATAGTTTTCTAAACCAATAAATGACCAGTTCAATTACCTGAAAATCAAACATTTAGCATGAGCCTTAAGAATGAGATTTTTTTTGTCTTTTTAAATATTGTCAAATTTGGGGAGGAGAACTTAATTGAAGTTAAGTGGTTTATTGATATTGCCAGTTGATGATATTTGATTGCTGTTTCTACAGATTCAGTATTATGACCATTTTAGATTCTTAACAATGAAAATCTGCCTTCTTGAAACTCAATCTCACCTAAAACTAAAGCCAAGTAACTTACAAACTTTTTGATACGCAAGAGAGCAAATTATAGCCAAGTGATCCCTACATGTACCCCTTAAAAATGCATGCAGGTTTCATCAATAACTGAACATCATCTGAGTCATCAACAAAAGTTACAGCAAAGACTATGAACAGAAAAACCAGGTCCTTAAACTAAGAAAGCCTCTCCTCGGATTTGACAACTCAAGTTGAGTGTTGCCATCACGTATGGACCAGTCACAATGGGAAACAAATCCTCTGCAATATTTGTTGCTTCAAAGTCAGCCTCATGAGCTACTCATTTGGTTTCTGTAGATACAGGGATAAGAAGACAAAGCTACAGGTTTGAGGGCACTGATTTACCTTTTGAGGTTGTAAAGGACAGTGCCTTATCATCCCCTCATCATGAGGGAGGGTTCTTAATACAGACAAAAGAGGCTTCACCATTTTTACTGCAACACCAAAATATGGGCAGACTTGTGAAAGAAGTGAGAAAAAAGCTGAAATTTCTGCTGCTCTTCCAGGTTCCCCTGCAATAGGGGAAATCATTCCCTTGGGATTTATGCTCCAGTAAGAATACTAGCACACAACAATGGCAATGTCGTGCCTTCACTGTGTTTTGGGAACTGGAAGCTGTGGGGTTTCCCATGAAATTAAGGAAACAAAGCCTCTTTTTCCTCCAACAGTTTTTGTTTTTTTGCGGGGGAGGGGTGGGTGTGGGTGTGGGTCTATGGGTCTGTGGATGTGTGACAAACCTAACTGAAATATAAAACATTGGAATATATGGACCTGAACAAAGAGATCTAAAACTGGTGTAAGGCTGTTATAAACTGATTCCTGAGTTCCCTAGGAAACTTGGTTTCCTGCCTAATAGTAGGGCGGGTTTTGTCAATAAGCTGCAGAGCCTCAGTAATGATGCAGTTTGAATGCAAACAGCAAAGGCCTAGCACATCTGAGTCATCTTGGGCCGTGACCTCCCAGATGAGGTGCATGCACCATCACACTCGGGTGGCAATGGCTGAGCAGCACTATCTAGTGGAACAGATGGGACAATGGTCTGGCTTTTTTTACTCTAAAAAGGTAGAAAAATGTGTATATCTGAATGGAAAATTAATTGCTTAACTCTCCATCCCAGCCTATTTTAGAAGTATTTTGGAAGAAAAGCAAAAGCAGATGGAAGTATGTATTGAAGTTTATCCAGCAAAAAGACATTTTCTAACTAGCTCTATCAAGAATATCAATAGCTGCTTCACCTAACAAGCACGTTTTAGATTTAGAGGTTTACTTTGTCAAAGGATGTTGGCCCTTCAGAATTAACCATTGAGCCTATTATTTCTCATAGTCTGGAAAAAAGGATATTTTCCTCTTTGAGGAACTTAATAAAGGGAATTTAGGTGGAGTAGACAGAAGAATAGAACTAACACTGAGTAAGATAAAATTGAAAGTTTGCTTTTGGTATGAGTATTGCAAGCAAATGATGATTTCTGTTGTATAACACTCTCACTCAGTTGCAGAAATCAAGCCCCTACATCTGTAATGCAGTTCAGCCTGGCAGTTTTGACCCAGGGAGACAGAAGACTTAATAAAACCACTTGATGTGGCAAAGTTCTGGCTGGCATGTTGGCCCCTGTAGGAATTCCACTTTGGACTTAGCCTTTCAAATGATGTCAGGTGTTTCTTCTCTTCTTCCCACCCCTCCCCATGGGGTTTCTGTCCCCACTATTTATTACCTTCTATACTGTGCTGTTGACACAAGCTGCAAATTGCCTCCCTAACTACACAGTTCCAGTTCTTTGATTTTCTCCATGTACAAGGCCAATCCGAAATGTCACTTGAGGTTTCTATCATGTTCAGTTCTCCCTCTTCAAATGTATCAGGAAATTTTTTTATAGCTGTAGCTGACTTTGCAAAGTTCATGTATTTATCCAGTTTTCTAGCACTTCTGGATTCTTCTGGTTAGAGCTGGCCAGATGCAGTTAAAGTGTCATTTACCTAAGCAGTTCTTTAAGACTGGCTTCAACCTAGGCTTCAACCTTAGAAATAAATTAAAGAAATATTTCTCTATCACTCCTCAGCTCTGTTAAGTGTAGCTAAAACCTTGCCTAATCACACAGCTTTTTTACATACACCTCCAAACAACTTAAGAGCACAGGTGTTGTCTTAGTGCCCTGAAATGCTGGCTGGGTAGCCTTGGCAGACCTGGCTGTTGGCATGAAGGAGTTGCTACCTCCTGGTAGCCTCCCTATTTCTCTTCCAGATGCTGTGTGCTGTATTAAATTTTTCACAAGCAAAGTTTGAAGGTATTAAAATGTTCAATGTTATAGTAATAAAATAGTTTAAAATGGTGTGGTTGCCAGATGAGATGGTTTGTAAAATTAATTTTATCACAAGTGATAGAGGGGAAAATCCAGTGGGGGCTCATTAATGAAAATGTTTTCCTGGCAGATCTAAATATTGGTTCAAATAGATATAGACTGTTGCAGGTAGCTGGACATAGAGGAGCTTGTTCAAGGTTTCAGCTGAGACCTATTATGCCCTCTGGAACTACAGAAAAACCCATTGCAGGAGAGAGCAGAGGCAGAGGCCAGGAAAGTTACCATGATGAAAGCAATTAAGGATTACTTTAATGTGGTGGGGAATTTTCTGTTTGTTTGTGGCTTTTTTTGGTAAGTTGGGTTTTTTGTTGATGTTTCTGGTGGAGGTTTTTTGTTATTGGTGGTGGTTTGGTTTGGTTTTGTAAAATTTTAGAGAAAAGGCACACTAGGCAGCTGAGTAGATATTTGGCAAACTGTAAAATCAGATGTAGGTCCTCTGATTTTTGTAATTGATTGTATCAAGAAAATGTTTTAAATGGCATGGATACTTACATAGAGGGAATACTGTCCTGCATATGGATGAGGTGCATTTAGGTGAGATGGCAGATGACATACATAGATGAAGTGACCAAATACTTGATGCTTTTGGAGAGAGTATGGGATCAAATCAGGCATCATTTCTGAATCATTCCAAACCTTCACTTCTTTTGCATTTCTTGGTTTCATTCCCAAATGAAAAACTCTCATGGGAAGACTGATTCTTCCATCATTACCATGCCATTTCTGGAGACAAGGGGTTAGCTGTCTGATTTTGAGGTTTCACCAAAGTATGGGAACCTCTCAGTCTCTCACACTTCCTAGTTAGAACTCAGGTTCAGTTAGAACTTGAGTTATAATTGAAGTATATATTTAGGATGAATTTTTTAAAAGATAACAAAACTGTAAATAGGATTTGAGCCAAAAAATCCCTTGGGTTCACAAACAATCCCAAACTCTGGCTGTAGTCCTCTAAGCAATTAAGTAAGTGGTTAAATCAATTTGTTTGAATTATATCCTTGAAAATCTGCATTTCCGTGTAAAATTAAGAACAACAAAACATATCTGAAAGATCAGGGGTGTAATTCACTAAGAACTTTTGTAGTCCAGGTGGACGTGTTTTTGTAAATAGCAAATATTTGCACATTTGTTCTTTCTTTGAGTAATTTCTTTCCTGTAGCCTTTTGTCCTTCATATACTGCCATGTTCTGGGCACCTTTATTGTATTCAATTATTTGCTTCCTGTTTTTTTTTAGTTTGAGAAATTACCTCAGTTCTGTGCCGTTTCTCTAAGGAGAAATGTAGTGCTTTTCTGCTCATTACTGCCAGTTTTTAATTGTTAGTTAAAGTATGGGTGGTTCCATCCTGTGTTCCAAAAGAGCCAGACAATACAGTATCTAACTCACCATTCCCAGGGACGCTGGCAAGGGGTGCACTTGTTTGGTGGAACTCTGCAGCAGTCAAAATATTCCTGACTGACTGTTTTTCTCCAAATTACTCTACTGTTCCTCTAGGATAAGTGTTCCATATCAACATGACAACATTATATTTAGGGAGAAATTATTTTATATCAAAAGAATCTCCTTTTCTTTTTCTACTGAAATGACTTTCACACTTTTGTTACAGATTACAACATCATGTAAAATAAGGAAAAATGAGAATAGAGTGATTCAAGTATTTCTAGCCATATGAAGAATTTTTTTTCTGGAAACTTTTCTTGACATATTTTCTTGCTCCAGAATGAAAATGAATTCCTAAGCAGAAGTTTTTGTTTGAAATAAGTGCATATATATGATGATCTAATAGATTGTTATGTCATACAAGAATTTCAAAATGGTACCCAAGAGTTAAAGGCATTCAGGATTACAGTATTATTTCAGGACTTATAGTTTCTGGAAGTTCATATTAGCACATTTGAGCTGCTATTTTTTAATAACTGTGTAAAAAGAATTGGCTGAAAACAAGAAATTCAGGTGTTCACTTGTGAAGTGCAGGGCAGACAGGGATAAAAGGAAGAAAGGAGTAGAAAGGTATTGAGAATAAGCTTGAAAAGAAACACTTAAATTTTAAGAAGGCTCTGGGATTGTTTTGGTAAGAACTAGAGGGAAAAGCGACACAGCAAGGCTGTGGTCTTCAAGGTGGGAAGAGATTCCTTGTGCATTCAAGCTGATTAAAAATATCTAAGATAATGTTTTCCCTAGTGTGATGAAAGTCACCTCTTTGTTTATTTGGTTTCCCACACAAAGGAGGAGAAAGGAAAACCATGCCCAGCTAGAGTAAAGGATAGAATTCCCAGTTTTTGTTATTTTTCATACACCTAAATTAAAGATATACTGATTTTATATGAATGTAAGAAAACCTAATAGTCCCTAGAAATAAAAAAAACCTAGCTGTTTCTACCTGCTGCTGCTGTTCCAAAAAAGCTTCTCTGGCCTAACTCTAGCCTATGAGCACAGATTCAGGCAAATGAGAATGAGACTACAGAATGACAGTTAAACTCTATTTTTAAATCACATTTTCTAAGGTTTTGCATGCGGTAGTTTAAAACCTGAGGTCTGCAACACTGTAAATGCTTTCATAAGGCACAGAATGGGCTGTTGTCACATAAAAATCTTTCTTTTAAAAAAGGCTCTTTTAAAACTGGTGAAATCCCTTCAGGTGAGATGCTTTCAAAGGAAAGCCTTTTTAATTTAGAAAGGAGAAAGTATATTGTATTGTAGGGGATGGACAATCAGGCAGTCAGACTTTGAATGCAATGCATGTGTTTTATGGAGGTGACAGAAAGCTTCCTGTAGGGTCAGTACAGTGGGACCAGCCTCACTGAGGTTTGCATGTAATAAGACCTGAGCAGCATATGTGCCTGTAAGTCCTGCTTTTCAGCTGCAGGTCCAATAAGGAAACACTGGTAGCACAAATACATCCAGGAGTTAAAGGTCTTAAGGTATTTTTTTTGTGTAAATTTGAAAAAAATATTCTCTGAAGGCAGGAAGAAAGGAACTGGGGAAAATAGAAACCATGAGTTAAGAAATGTTCATAAGTGAACCTGTGGGAATGACTTGGGAAAGCCAAGGCAGAAAAGCAAATGGCTCACTGCATAAGGCTCAGTCATGTTTTTACTCCAGCTGACAACTAAGTACCATGCAGCAGCATGCTTGCTCCTCCACCCTGACAGGGAGGAAAATCTACCTCATGGATTGAGATAAGAACAGTTAAATAATTGAAGCAAAATAATACCACTAATACTACTAATGGTAACAACAATAAAAATAATCATGAAAAGGAGAGAGAAAGAGAAAGAAAACCCTAGAGAAATAAGTGATGCACCATCAAGCAGCTCACCGCCCACTGACTGATGTTCAGCTTGTCCCCCAGTAGCAATCAGCCCCACCCAGCCAACTCCCCCCAGTTTAAATACTGCACATAATGATCTATGGTCTGGAATATCCCTTTGGCCAGTTTGGGTCAGCCGTCCTGGCCATGCTCCCTCCCAGATCCTTGTGCAGCTTCTCACTGGTAGAGCACAGGAACCTGAAAAGCTCCTGGCTCAGGGTAAGCACTGCTGAGCACCGAGCCATCAGTGTGTTATCAACATCAGTCTCACATTGAATCCAAAACACAGCCCCGTACCAGCTACTAAGAAAAAAATTAGTTCTTAGTACCTTAACCAAACAAGGACAGACTCATGGAAGGTTACTCTTGCTTGCAGTCAGTCTACTCCAGAGGGAGTGAGACCACCCAAACGCCGGTTGTTTCACAGTCATGCAGTTCTGCAGTCACTGGGAAATCTGAAAGGATGAATGTTTGTGGGAAGCAATGAAAAGGAGTGAAGCAGGTAAGCAGTGAAAAGAGGGCTAGAATGAAAACGTATGTGGGAAACATGGGGGGTGAAACTGCAAGGAGTGGATAAAAAGGGAGGGAACAAGAAAACTATGCTACACAAAACTGTGTGGTTTGGAGAGGCAAGATATGAGGGAGGGCAGGAGCATTGCTGTTGGGCTTTTGCTTTTTTTCTTTCCCAAGCTGTCAGATCACTTTCTTTACATCCCTTCTTAAATAAATTACAATTTCTCACTTTGTGTTCCTCCCACAGCTCCTCAGGTTATCCTTCATTTTGTCGCCAGTTGACAGGCTTCTTGGTTGTTGCAGTGGGGATACTGCAACACGATGTATCAAACAAGGAGTCCCGTGGAAAAGAAATATCTACGGACAGATTCTTGATAGATGTTTCAGAGAAATGTTTATTTCTCCAGCGGCATGGCCGGGACTCTGCCGAGGAACTCCTACAGTCCTGGGATCGAGGGTCCCTGCCCGTGCAGGGAAACACAAACCAACCAATGGCGAAGGAGGCTGACCAGGGGCTCGGGAAACCCCGTGTCTGTCCTCTCAGGCCCCCTCTCCCAGGGCCGCATGGCAGGGGGAGGAAACCCCGACATTTGGTACCTACCTTCTAGCCTGTATAAGAAGCAATGACCTTCCCCACTTTCTTTTTTATTCCAGAAATATGGCCATCACCATCTTTACTGAACACATTTCCATGCATGGAATCTGATACTCTTTACACACACACACACACACACACACACACACAGAGGTATGCTGTTTAGAAAGGCATGTTACCCATGGACAAGACAAAGTCCAAACATAGTTATCAGTCCTTGTTCTGAAAAGGTGGCAAGATACCATTGACTGTGTGAAGACATCTCAGCTGACATTACCAATTTACTTTGCAAAGAAGATGTAAAATCCCTGTGTTACATGCCATCAACAACAAAAATTTAATTTCTTACCTCAAGAAGTGAGGATGAGCCATTAATAACAGTCACAGGCTTTGGGAGGAAGTGGCTCTGTATCACACTCTGGAGGATTTAAATATTGGATGATGTTTATAACTGCCAAGATCATGCAACTGAGCTGACGTTTGTACAATATTTCATAGAATACCAGATTGGAAGAGGATCTCAAGGATCATCTGGTCGAACCTTTAATGGCAAAAGCATGGTCTAGACAAGATGACCCAGCACCCTGTCCAATGAAAGGTACTGTGAAAGGGATTTGCAGTAGACTGTTTGATTCCAGGCACCTTGGGGAGGTGTGTAGCACTCCTGAGGTAAGTGTATGATATAGCAGAGTTCTGCAATATCTTTCCAAAAGAGACATTGAGAACTGCTTCTGTGGGTAATTGAGTAGAAAAGCATTAACTTTTTAATGATTAGAATGTAGATCAAAAATGTTATTAATCTGCTATAAAGAGTATTATTCATATATATGTAGACCAAAAAAAAGAGCAATAGGCAAAATAAAGTGAACTGGAAATCATATTGGTTTTTTTGTTTCTTCTTGGGATAGGACAAAGGAAGAGTTAAACAACAAACAAAAAGGTCTATTGTGCACTTCCTTTTTTATTTGCCTGGCTCCCTAGAAACTTCTGGGAATTAAAGAACTGCACTTGTGGCTCCCTTCTTTAAATCAAAATGAGGAAAGACCAAAGACAGGGTGAACTCTGCTGGTTTCAGTTTGATAAGATTTTCTAAACAGACCGGCCTGTTTTCTTAGTTACACACTTCCACTAGGATTGTGTGAACCTAGTCATATTGAAAGGGTTCTCTTGAGCAAAGAAAACCTTTGTTTCCCAAAAGGGATCCTTTAAAAGGGTGTGGTGTATTTTCTTACTGTTTGCATATGTGTCCACAAAGGCTGACTTATTAGGTGGGTTAGAAATGAAACAATAATCTTCATGAATCATCTATATGTTAGTTCCACTGCAGACCAGTGAGCATGTAATCAGACCTGCTACACGTCCAAAATGTTTAACTCTGCATAATACCTAATAATTTCACAAACCCTACAGGCTTGAGGGTGGATCAGGTTTCATCAGGAGAGTACAGCATGGCCAGAGCAGTCATAAAGCAGAACAATTTAAATAAGAGAGAGAGCGTAAGGAAAAAGCACTTGAAGTTATAAATAGGACCTTAAATTCTGCTTTCATGTGACAAACTTTCCTTAAAATTATCATGTAAAAATAGCAGATGACAGGCTTGTTCGTATTGTATATATTTATGCAATTGTATGAAAAGATGTTGGAGAAGAAATTTATCTGAGAGCTGCTTCCTTTCTAGAAAATTTATAAAAAAATTTGTGGAGGGGATGAGAGTGGAAAAATTTACAGCTACTTGTAATACCTCTGGTGTATGAATACTGTTATTTTCTGTTGCTCTTTCAGTTGTGAGCAATTGGTCTTTTTTATTGTAAGTGAAAAGAAGCATTTTAGCTATTATTAGGTGTATTTGGATGCCATTTCCATCATTCAGAAGAGCCCAGCAGTATTCCATCATGCACGTTTCCTCTGAGCATGTATCAGAATGAAAGGCTGGTGATTGGAGAACTGATCTGAGTAGCAATAATGGAATATGCAATTACAGAAAGGAAGGAAAACTTTAGTAGCTGTAACACTAACCTGGAATGTTAGAAACATGTCTGCTGCACTGCAGATACCTGGACAATTTGAAATTAATATTTTAGACCTCAGTTACTCAGTTGTGAGTGTGTATTCAATACCTTGACAAAACTATTGTCTTGATGGGGACATTTGGAACCCTGGTGACAGCAGCAATATAACGTTGATAGACATTTCTTACGTCCCTTCTGTTCTGGAAGAGCAAGCCAACATACACATCAGTGGTGCCTTCTAATTAAACTCTGCAAAACTTAATTTTGCTGCCCATTTGAGTATATCCAATCACACCCAATAGTCCACATCTCCCCATGATTCTTGGAAAGCTTCACTTCCAAATTGAAGCACAGCAGAAGCTCTTACAACACATACAACTGCAGCAGTTTATGTCTTGCATTCACTGGTTTTATGTTGGGGCTCTTCCCCCCTGCCACGGGGTCCTGGGGGGGAGACACAGGGTTTCCCAAGCCCCTGGTCAGCCCCCTTCCCCATTGGTTGTTTTGTGTTCCCCTGCGTGGGCAAGGACCCTCGGGTCCCGTGATTGCCTCAGTTCCTCGGCAAAGCTCTGGCCATGCGACTGGAGAAATAAACATTTCTGAAACATCTATCAAGAATCGGTCCCTATATATTTCTTTCCCACGGGCCTCCTTGTTTGATACATCGTGTTACAGAATCCCCACTCATAACTAAATCTGGAATTTTTAAAAAAAGTTTTCTTCTGAGGTAATGTAGAAACAGAGGAAAGATGCAAAATTATTTAGGAAAACTGTGACATTGCTAGTCAGTATTACTACAGAAAATAGAATTGCAGATTTTCTTTCATTGCATTACTGGTAGAGTTTATTCAACTCTTACCAAATAAAAGTGGTTTCTCTACAGTGACAATGAAAAAAACCCACACACTTTTGTCTCCTGTCCTGCCACTTCTGTGTGAGCCTTTTATTTTTTCTCCACTGAATTCCCTTCTGTACTGTGCCAGCTTTCTTTGATTGCTTCATCTTGGTTTTCTTTTTGACTTGCTTTAGGAGACAGCTTTCAGCCTTCTGTAACGACAGTTACAGTATCAGGCATAAGGACACCTTCAATAGCTTTTTTACAGCTTCTTCAAAAAAGTTTTTTTCAATCAGTGGATTAGGAGAATAAAAGAACATAAATGACACAGTGAATAACGTGGTCAGAGACATGAGGTCTCAATCAGTTATAGATTTGATTCAAGCTTCTGACTGGTAAAGCTTCAGCTGGCAAAGCTGAGTGTTGTCACCATAAAGACCAGGATGGCCTAAGTTACTTAAAGAGCAAAATTAGGTTTCGCAGTGAATGAAAACTTTACTTTTTCAGAGATTGCTGTCCCTGTGTAGCTCTGATTATTGAAATCAAGCATCCAACCTCAGAGAAAAGGGTTTTGATACGGATACCTGAACGCCAGCATCTTCTCTTCAGCTTTCTGCAGTCTTGCCAAGAGGTATCTTTACCTCTGAGATACCCAGTATATAGCTCTCTTGGGGAGCAGAGAACAGCTCAGCTCTTCCTTCCTGCTGCCCAGAGACTCCCATGCCTGCATGGAGACAATACAGACTATTTAGAAAGACAGCCTGCGAAAGTGAGGAATGGGAATTGGCCTTCATGTGAGAGAGAAACTGGAATACATGGACCTCTGCTCTGGCAACTGAGAGCATATGAGTAAGGGAGAAAGAGCAGAGCAGTGGATGTGATGTAGTGAATGTCTGCTATGAGCTGCCTGACCAGGAAGAACAAGTGGATGAAGTCTCCAACAGAGAACCAGACACAGCTTCCCATTCCCTTCTTACAGAGGATTTCAAACACCCCAGTGTCTGTTGAGGGAACAACACAGAAGGCCATAAGTGATTGGTCTTGGAAAGGACTGATGACAAGTGACTCATGAAAGAGGAGCCAATGAGGCGAGGGTGTTACTGGACAATTCAATCAATAACAAGGAGGGTTTTGCTGGGGGTGATAAGACCAGTCACTATGAAATGATGGAGTTCAGGATCCTGTAGGCAGGGAATAGGGCAGAAAGCAAAGTTAAAATGCTAGACTCAGGAAAGCAGATTTTGACCTCTTCAAATGTCTGCTTGGAAGAGTCTCATGGGATGATGCCCTGGAGAGACAAGTGGCCCAAGACACCAGGGATCACCTTCTGCAAACTCAAAGAGAAGTCCATCCCAATGAGTAGAAGGGTCAGGCACAAATGCTGGGAACCCTATGTGGATGAACAAGAAGATTCTGGCCAAACTTAAACACAAAAAGGGAAGCATACAAAGGGTAAAATCCAGGACAGGTAACCTGGAAGGAATACAGAGACACTATACAAGCATGCAGAGATATGATTAGGAAAGCTAAATCCCTACTGAACCTGGTGAGATATGTCACAGACAACAAAAAGGGCTTCTGTAAGTACCTAGGTGACAAAAGTAAGCCAGGGAGCTTGCTGCTGACACAAGACTGGGAGGGGTGGCTGATACACCAGAGGGTTGTGCTGCCATCTGGAGTGACCTCAATGCACGACAGAAATGGGCTTACAAGAACGTCATGAAGTTCAACAAGGAGAAGTGCAAAGTCCTGCTCTATGAAAGCAACAACCCCAAGCACTAGGACCCATCCATCTGGAAAGGAGTGTGGCAGAACAGGGCCTGGGAGGTCTTGCAAAGACCAAGTTAACCATGTGCAAGCAATGTGCCCTTGCCACAAAGAAGACTACTGGTATCCTGGGCTGCATTAAGCAATGTATTTCCAGCAAGTTTAGGGAAGTGATCATTCCCCTCTGCTCAGGTGAGGCCACACCTGGAGTGTTATGACCAGTTCTGAGGTCTCAAGTACAAGACAGACGTGGACATGCTGGAGAGAGTCTAGTGAAGGGCCATGAAGGTGATAAAGGGACAGGAGCATCTCTTGGATGAGGAAAGGCTGAGAGAGCTGGGACTGTTCAGCCTGGAGAAGAGAAGGTTCTGGGAGATCTCATCAATGACTATAGATACCTGAATGGAGGGTGCAAAGAAGAGAGAGCCAGGCTATTTCCAGTGGTGCCCAGAGACAGGACCAGAGGCCATGGACAGACTGAAACATGGGAGGTTCCATCTGAACATCAAAAAACACTTTTTCACTCTGAGGGTAACCAAACACTGTCATGGGTTGCTGAGAGAGGTGTTAGAGTGTCCCTCCCTGGAGATATTAAAAAGCCATCTGGTCATGGTCCTATGTAACTGGGTCTTGGTGACCCTGGTTGATCAGGGGTATTGGGACTAGGTGACCTCTGAGGTCCTTTCCAACCTCAGTAATTCTGTGCTTCTGTGAACTCAACTTTTCTGCAGTAGTAGGGTGCCTAACATGAAAAGTGAGAACATACAACCAGTTTGCTACATCTGAGAGGAAAAAAAAGGGAGTAAGATTGCCTTCAACATGATCAAAGGCAGTGTTCTGCACTATGCAAACAAAAAAGCGTGAAATGGTGTTTCTGTAGAATTCTAGCTCTCAATATTTGTACTGCACGCTGCCGCTGTTGTTTAAATGGGTAAAATAAAATGGGAAAATATTACTGCCAGGAATAAAATACCTTAATGCCTCTACAGACCAATTATATTGTGAGTGTTCATTTGATTGCTTTTGAGGTAAATGAGTTGATATTAAAAAAAAAAAAAAAAGAAAACTGAGAAAACTGAGCAACTTCAGGAAAAAAGGCCCAAACACTTCAAAACTAATTACAGCTAGTCCTCAAGATGGAAATGAAGCTAGAATGAATCTCTCTGACAAGCTATTGCAATTCAGAAGAGGAAAATGAGATTGAGTGATTAATCAGAAAGGGTCATGCTATAGAAATCAGTTTTCAATAAAGCTGAGAGAATGGCACAAAAGCTTTAAAATAAGACAGCAAGACATTTCAGAGGCAAAATCTTCATGTTTTCCTCTTGAGGGATGCTATCCACGGTTATCCACGGGGATGCTAAACTCTTGAGGTATGCTATCCACAGTTCTGCCATAATCTATCTACATTTGTTAAGTGATCCTATAATCTAGGATTAATTAATTAATTAATTAATTAAAATATTTCATCAACAAGTACTTTGATGTCAGTGATGGAAAGACAGGTATTAATCATATAGGTTCAAAATCTACCTTCAGATTCACCAAGGTGGAGATTTAGGATCTTTTAGGATAATTTGTGTTCATTAAAGTGGGAGGCAGTACAGACCCTTCCTGACACAAGACCAGTTTCTCCTCATTAGCCTAAACCTTAGTTTTGCTCTGAGAATTTGGGGTAATTTGGAACAAAGCCCAGTTAAGATGCAGGAATATGTTGTGTCAAGGAGCACAAGATCCTTGTATATGTCCCTCTGGCTGCAGTGGATGCATTTTCTATATATATATCCAGGAGACAATGACAAAAAGGTCGCACTTAGCCCAGAAATATGTTCTCATTGGAAAAGAACAGGATACTTTGTATTAGGTTGCTTGATGCAAGTGATGCATCATTACAGCATTAATTCCTTCTTTAGCCATGGCACATATTTTAGAAAAAAAGCCTAATATTTATTTTAAAATGCTGAGTGATGGACAACACAGAACAGACCACAGTAGGTTGCTCTCCTTGGTCATTAAATTTCTGGGAAAAAATGAAATGAAAATCGTGAGCTTGTCAAGCATCCATCCACGTGTTTTTTCAGTGCTGGGCTGCAGTATCACACTGCCTAATCTGTGTTCCATTTGCGGGGATTTAGGCTTCAATATGCTTTTCTTCTTCACTTAGTGTGTTTCTGTGTCTTTCTCTATGAGGCAGGTTTCCTTAACCTATAAACATTCTTCTCTTTCCTCAGAGACATTTTCCATTTAAAAGTGATTTTGCAGTACTAATTACTGTTTAGAGGTAGTAAAGGGATCAGAAGGTCTCTGTCTCTACTCATTATTTTCCCTGTGTGTATCAAATATCACTTTTTTCTTTTTTAGCAACAATATCACACTGGCAACTTGCATTTAGATAATCAATAAACATTACTCAAAACATCTTTTCATTGCTGGTAACACAGAGGCTTACTTTTAACTAAAAATTTCCTTTATTATTCCTATACATGCAAAAAATTTCACATATCCTTTTCTGAAAAAGAAATACTTTCTTGACTGCATTCAGTTTCCCAACTGGCCAGAGTCCAGTCTCATCTACTCCTCCATATGTGTAACCAGCCTTCTTCAGTTTTTGTCTCATACAACCTGTATATCATTAGTTATGTAATGATTTTCCATATTCTTCTCAGTTAATGTAATGTTAAATTGCAGAGGATCAATACTCACAATACAGAATTCACTAGGTCACATCACTTACTCAAGTACCTAGATAAGCTTTTCTAGTTTTTTACCTCCTTTATACATCAGTGTATTATTTCCTGCCAGGCCTCTTGAGCTTCTCTGATGATCAAATCCTGAAAATCAACAACAGTAATTCAGAGAATATGTCAGCATTTTTAAGCTCTTAGATGCAAGGTACTGGACTTGTTAATTGAAGAAGGTGTCTTTAAAGTAATCAAGTAAGATGTGGAACTGTTGGAATATAAGTGACATTGTATGCTATGACTGGATCACAGAACACTCATCTCATGTACACCTCCACCCTTTGTTTAAAGTAATTCTCAGTTCTGACACTTCCATCTAGTCATGCACCAAGAGGTCCTCGATTTTTCTCAATACACTTAGGCAAAACTAAGTTTCTTAAGTAGTATGGTCTATTTCTCACTTGCAGGCTATTTGTGTAGTTAGGGAAATGATTTTAAATAGTTCTCTATGATTATTCACATTTAAATATCTGAACTTTCTCTGCTGATTCTCCCAGCTCTTCCCTGCTTTTTGTGACTGGCCCTTTAAAAGCCTAAAATATGCTTAAATACATTTCACATAGAAAGTTTCTATATACCTATTAGACTTTGTTTGCAACAATAAATCAGAGGAAGTTGTTAAAATATGAGAATGTGGAACCAGATTAAAACAGTGTGTCCTATTAGTTAATCCCATCAATTTGATGTTATTTCAAAGTAAAGCTAGCCATCAACTAGCTCTGTGAACCTCCTCCATGAATTACTTAAGCGTGAACTCATCTGGGTACTGACAGCTTTAAAATTTCAAACAAGTGAAACTCATCGCACAACTGACATTTAAAAATGTACTTTAAACATCTCACTGAACAAGGGCACAGAGCAGCTGTGCAGTGGCATGCAAGGAAGCATGATTCCTGACCATCTCTGAAACACAGCTTGCCAAAAAACAAAGGAAAAAAACAGAGAAGATGGGAATATGTTGTGTCTGGCAGGAGTAATAGGAGTTACTCTTGCACACCAAATAAAGGGATGATCACAGAAGCAAATCTACTATAACATACAGAGCTTCACTGATAAAGATGGTGTGTGAAGGTCTATCAGCACCATGAGGTGATATAAAAAATTTTGGTTTTAACATCTTTCACCATAAGGAACCATTCTACAAGAAGGTGAAGAGAGAAAATAAACTCTGTCTTGGTTGGCAAAACTATTTGTTGCATTTCTAGGCCACAGGGAGCTTAGTCTTCTCCTGACCTTTAAATATATTTCAGCAGCTTGATTTGACTCCTATGGTTACTCTCTACAGACTTTGTATTCAGAGTGACAGTGATTTTGAGGGTTTATTTTTGTTTGCTGTTTAGCTAGAAGTTGTACTGAAAGTCTTTGAGGAAATTTCCATTGTTCATATTGTGACCAATTCAATTTCAATTATTTCTGATGCATTTTGCTTATATGCCAAAATTATCTGCTCAGACCTCAAAGTTGGCTCTACACTATTGGGATCCACACTGACACTGACTCTTGATACCATTTCATGGCTGTGTCTCTACAGCAGCATGCCTCCAAGAAAGGAGGTTTCAGCTAGAGTGCAAGTGTTGACCCAAGACAGGCATGGACAAAGCTTATTTTCATATGAAACTGCTGAGCTGCTGAAGTCAATTTCCTGTAGGAAAAGGCTAGTTTCAACAACTGTTTGTTTACTGTTCAAATACAGGAAAAGACCATGCAGATAACTTTGATCTGAAGTTTTGGTTTAAACAGCCAGACTTAGTTTTATTGTTTATTTTTGTAAAATAGAAACTGACACAGTCCAGCACCTTAATTGTGTCTCCCCTGATTGGGGGAGGCTTTTTAGTCTTTGCCTGGAGTCAGAGACGAATGGGACTTTTAGCTTTCTCTTTCTTCTGAAGTTAAGTCTTATCAGCGAAATACAAGCCACTGTCGTGACCCAGATATAGCATGAAGTAGAGAATGCAAGAAAAAGCCAAATTATCAAGATTACACAGTCTTTTAAAGGTAAATCACCGAATGAAAACTTAAAACAAAAGATATTTTCACTTTTCTACCAATGTCTAGTAAATTTTCTTGTCCTGCAGACAGGAACTGCGGAATTCTTTATCCAATCATCCCAGACTATTTTTACTGCAGAATATGGAGTAGATGAAGAAGAAGAAGAAGGTCTGGAGAACAACAACAATCCTCAATTTTGATGTTTTTTGCTTTTATCTACTTACTATATTAATGAACCCAAAACCTCTAAATTTTTCACCCTGTGACAATCTTACATAATATTCTATCACCTAGTTCACACCAGTGTAGATTCTAATTCTTCCCAGAGGGTAGGCAATTTTCTCCACGGAAGAAGGCCAAAAACAGTGTTGTCCAAACAGGCAGAGAAATATTCTCTGCATTCTGGGTTCCCACAGAAACACAGCAAAATACTTAAGAGATATTTCACTACTAGTATTTCTGCTTAGATTTTGGGTTCCCATTCCAAATTAGGGCTAGAAAATTTTCACATTCCTGTGGGACAGAAAAACAGTTTTTCTCTTCCAGTCTTGTGCAATCACTGAAGATTGGAGTGATTATTTGATGAAGCATAATAAAAGGAATGAATTTATATTGTTGACTTATTAATGATTAAGTGGAAATATAAAAAACTATTTGTAAGAAGGATAAAACCACAAATAAATGACTGAGGGGAGTTGGAGGACTTGTCATTAATAAGAGTGGGATGGCATCAACCAGCTTGATCATCAAGATAATGTTTCTTGGTGAGATATAGTAACTCACTATTAATTTTTTAACAGCCTCACATGAAATCTCTTGCCTGTCAGAGATAGTAAACACTCAAAGAGAATAGAGTCTTCACATTTCCGAATCTCTTGACTGCATTTTCCTAACTCTTGTTTAGCTGCTTTCATCTTTCAGGGCACTCTTGAAATGCAGCTGCCCTTTCATGGCTGTTAGGGCATTCTTTTCAAATTTAACGTTTCATTTCATACTGATGGATTGGTGTATTATGCACTGCCTTGCTGACATGGCTGAAGCCCAATGTACTTGGAAAGTCTTTCTGAGACTTTAAAAGTTGCTGATTCTATTGTATCTGTTGAACAGTTAAGAAATTCTAGAAGTTAAATGAACAGAGATAATAGATAGTTGGCACTTTCAGCTGAAGGTGCTTTCTTTTGGAAAACTCCCTTGATTTGCCTGAAAATGTTAGCAGAATTGTGCAGACTAGTTCACTTGAAAAGACCTCTCCAGCTAAGTCTGAGGAGTCACAACTGCTAAGTGAGGATGCGGAAAACAGAAGGTGTCCGCTCTCTGAATCAGGTAGGGGGGAGTGAGATGGAGTTTTTTTACAGTTCCAGGGAATCTCTGGCCACCTGAATGGTGCTTATTTATTTCAGATTTCTGAAAAAGATGGCATATACAAATAAACAGTCATTTTAAAAATACTGATCACCAACTCTCTTCTCAAACAAACATGGAGGTCAGACCTCAGATCTTTGTGCAGTGTCAGCTGATGTCATCACTTTCAACAGGTGCTCCTAAGAGTACCAAGGCATCAGATGTTCTGGCAAATGCTGCACAGAAAAGGGAAAACAAGTGTGCAAAATAAGCTAACCTCGGAGGGAAAGATCTCTTTATTCTAAGAGAGAAACCTGCAAAAATGACCGAGAAGATCAAAAGCAATAAAAAGTGATCCCTGGGAGGAACAACTGAAGTTATTAGCCTGTTTTATTGAGACTTTATGACATAACACTTCTTACCTTAGCTTGGCAGCTTAAAGGAAGTTTTTTGTCTGACCTCAAACTCAGGTGACTGACTTTGAACTCATTTGAGTTTTGGATTAGGCATCTGTTCATACAGATTTTAGCAGAAAAAAAGAAAAATTTTATATAGCAGTATCATTTCTTAGATTGTTAGGATTCAGATAGAAAAGTAACACCAGCAGCATCTGATTTACAGTAAATTAATGGCATGTGCCTTTAATAACTTCTCATTTCAAGCTTCTTCAGGAAGCCCAGGTAAAGGAGAAAATCTAGAACAATGTCATGACATGACAAGAACAGAAGCTCTTCTGTCATTGTCCGGGACTCAGTTTTAAAGGGGAAATATATAAAAAATGATCGATTTTGGATTCTTAGACAAAGTCTGAACTGGAAGAACAGAAAGTCCTGTCAGTATTCATGCTGGGGATTAAATTGGAGCCGTCCACAAAACATAACATGTCACTCCACACATCCCCACCCTTCTGAAAACCCTTCTGAAAAAGAGAACAGTAAATGTCTTTCACATGGAGCTTATAACGTAGGCCATCTTATGAGGAAAAATGCAGTGACAAGTGATGAAAACAATTTCACTCCAAGATGACTCAGTTGAAATAGTGGGAGAAAAAAATTTTCTTGCAGTTTGTTCTCAGGAGTGGTGATGTTTTACTGGAAGTTTCTCTCTGACCCTTAAGAGAGATTATGCAAGCAACCGTTTCCAAAAATTGTATTTCCAATATTGTCTTCTTATACTTAGCGTTGGACTTATAGTTCCTTATTTAAAAATTTGCATAAGCTTCAGAACATCCATATACTAAATGCTATCCTGTCCATTCCCAGACTGTTTGTTTGGGTTTTTTTTGCCGTACGGAAAGGTCCCAGACTTTCATCAGTTCACTCCTAGCCTGCATTGCTATGAAGAGAAGAAGAATCTCTTACAGAAGGGTTTTGCAGAGATCAGGTCAGTCTTGCTACGATTATTGTTATGAATCACAAAAAATGGTAATTTGTTCCTATTTTGTATCTTATAAAATACACACAAAATATAAATTTAAAATGGATAAGGATGAAATAAACACCATTTAAAAAATGTATCTTATTTTATTTTTTTTTTTTACTTATTAACAATACAAGGAATATTTACTTCCCAGACCTCAATGACTTGTCTGGCACACACTCTAGGGTGTGTGTTCACTCCACTTCAGAGACAACTGTTCTAAACCCCTAGCTTACAGGAGTGTCCTTTTTTCCCTTTTTCACATCCCAAAGGAAATTAAGGAAAATTTTCTCCTCTTTTTTTTTTTTAATTTTTCCCAAACTCTGAGTTACTGATACTTTTTCTAGTGCTGAAAGTCTACATAATTTCCCAATTGTAGCAGTAAATAACAATAACCATATAAATTAAAAGTGGAAAGAAATATTGCTATTAACTTGAAATGAAAATACCATAAATTGTGAGAAAACTATCAGAACCCTGAGGACTCTGACATGTCCTAAGGCCCTGACCAGCCTTGCCTGCAATCCCCACCCACACCTTCTTCCCAGGGGCCCAGGAACCTCACTTCAGCTCACACATCAGCCCTTGGACCTTGTGAAAAAATGGAAGTACTTTCTATTTTAATTAATGATTTATGCCATCTATTGCAACCTACCCCCAAACACAGTGGTCCATTTTCTCAGAAGAATCTCTTGGAGGATTACAATGTGGGGCAGTAGACATTTTGGACTGTATTTTGTCATAGTTATAAACTGAGATCTGTTCAACAGTTCCATTAGGATCTCCAGCATATATCTATTTTCAGACTTGAGCATCCAGTAGACCTAACAGTAAGACAGGATCCATGTAGCATCAAGGAAAATGTATTATGGAACATTATATAACAATGCTATGCAATTTTCTAAAGTCTTCCTTGACTTCCCATATGACTAGGAAATGAGACAAAGAAGTACTTAGTTACTTTCTTCAGTTGTCCTGCTTTGAGTTTTTCAAGTGGGCCAAGTGGCCAATAGCAAGAGAAATTTCTGTTCTTCCTATCCCATCTGATAGGGAAACTCAAAGACTTGGATTGCAAGGCATGTAACCAGCTCTGACCATAAACTAGATGAATGTTATGTGATAGATGGGGAGACTAAAAACTTCTCTAGGAAACAATTAAGGAAGCCCCAATACTTCTGCTGTTGGCCCTACACAGCTCAGTCTTCCAAGAGCAATTATCACCACTGCAAAATAATTTATAAAACAATAACATGGTCTTTCCTTAGGAGAAGCTTCTGCCTTCCCAAAAGAGCTTTGAGTCTCATCTGAGCCTTTGCAAGCTGCACACTCGTTAGCTGTCACATTAAAAGAAAACAATGGAAAACAGATGAATAGGCTCTCAAATAACTTTGCACCATGTTGATGTCAAGAGATTGCTTTGGGAGCTTCACATCAGTCAGAAGGACTATTGCCTTCAGACTGCAGCTGAGGACAGTAGTGCCAGCAGCTGTTAAGGGCTTGCTATGGAGTGCTGCTTAGGATCTGAGTCCCACAGGGGAAGGAGCACTCTCCCTTCCTCTGACCGTCCTAATGCAGTTCATTTAATGTAATCTGTCCTTGCTGTGCTGTGCTTTGTTGAGGGGAAACAGAAACAGCTTTCCCTGCACCCCTCCTGTCACCTTTTGGTTTTTTAATCTCTTAATTCCTTATTTCTGGCCAGTACAGTGAAATAATAATAACAACAACAATAATAAAACTCATGAGGGTGGAGCCTGCATGACACAGTAAAATGTTCATCATGGCTATTGCACTTGATGGAGCACTTCATAGATGCTTCTCTGTCCATTTAAAAAGTTTCTGGCAGAGCTTCTGCAGATTCTTCTGCCTGCTGCATATAAAGGCAGCCCTTGGACCTACTGAATCAAACTAGTATTTGTTTTGTATAGTGCCTCCCATCCAACAGTGCCAACAGCCAGAGTGCTTCAGCAGTTGGCAGAAACACCCTGCCTTGCTCAGGGGTGAGTTTATGCCAACTTGCAGGCAGAGCTGTCTTTGTATCTTTTAAAATATATGACCTCGAGGGTTGAGTTTTGAAAGCATGTTGGGTGCATCTTCCACTTAAATATGCCTCAATCTGATTAGGTACTTGATGGGCATCGCTAATCATTTAAAAGGCTTTTGAAAACCTGACCATGCATAGTATAGAAACTTCTAAGAGATTTGAAAATAGAAGTAATGCAGTAATCCAAATCTGTTGTGGAATTTAGGTGTTGACCAAGATTTTCAAAGGCCTGAGTAGGCTCTGAAAATGTAGATCTAGGTTGTTAAATTACAGAAATACTTAAGTTTTACAGCAACTTTCCCTCTGAGAATATTTCCTTCACTTAATGGTTGATAGACTGATAATAATGACTAGTGAATTAATTACTGAATAAAGCTAGATGCAATTCCAAATTCCATGAACAAAGTCCAGAAAATGGATAAAGACAAATATAAATATGCATACAAATATTTTGGTACATGAAACTTTGATCAAATTGGTCACAAGATCAAATTAACCTTATCTTGGCATGAGCAGATGTCATTATGCTTGGGCTTGCTATTGAAGGCATGGAGGATCATATCCTGTCTCTCTATTTGTTTGATTTTCGTGTTATCAATTTTGAGCCTACTGGGATGTTTACATGACTGTTTCATCTATATGGTATTTTGAAATCTGTGATTATAAAATAAATAAAGTACAAACAATTCATTATTGTATCTGGAAATGGATGAGACTGCATACACAGGAAAAGCACAATCAGGACAGCTGTACTAATGCAAATTCTGGTTCTAAATGCCTGATGAATCCCTTCTTTCTTCCAAGATATCTCCCTAGAACCTGCCAGTGGTGCTTTTACCGCACACATTAAAAAAATAGCCTTTTTTTTCCCCACCTAGCTAATAATTTTTTGGTAAGAGGGCACTGATGTCAGTTTCCAGAAGTTCCAGTTTTCCAGTTTTCTCCAAATGAATATTTCAAATTAGGTAAAGATTTGGATATTTCCATAAGGCTTTGAATGTTTCCAGCATCCCTTTGTTCTCTGCCATACACTGGGCCCTAAATCTAAACTGGTTGCATGTCTTTGTCTTCCCAGGGAATGTGCAGATTCCCTGCAGAATGACACCAATTGACTCCGCTGTCCCCT
Organism: Corvus brachyrhynchos; assembly: GCF_000691975.1. NCBI lineage: Eukaryota > Metazoa > Chordata > Aves > Passeriformes > Corvidae > Corvus > Corvus brachyrhynchos. The sequence continues at coordinate 906,886 of NW_008237648.1, forward strand.
GGCGGTCTGGATGGGTTTGATTAGGTCTGAACCTGGACAGTGTTCAGTGCTGAAAAAACCTGCAGGGCATGCTGCAGCTCTGCTGCCATCTCATCACTCTGAGCACTGGTATTTTGGCTTTGTATCTTGAGTTTCAGTCCTTGATTGTTAAAGGTGTACAAGAAAAATCTTGGCATATTGTACATTTCTGTATCTCAGACACTGGGCTGGATATGGAGCTCAGCCCCGGGGCAGGCTGCTCTCCATTGCTGCTTTTGCTTCTTCTGTTATCAGTGTCTTCCACCTCAGCATGTGGACAGGCCAGAGGGTGGATTGCCAAGAACCTTTTCAAATTCAGCAGTGAGAGATGGCAAGACCTACCCCTGGTATGCATGAACGCCTTTCAGTCCCACAGACTGCCTAGTTAGGGAGCAACTCTGTGTAAAAGGCCCCGGTGTCCAGGTTGGAAGGAGCAGAGGAATTTTCCTGTCAGGTGAGGCTGGAGGACCTTGTACAGCCTGGGGAAGACATAGCTTCATGGAATATGTCAGCAGCTCCCCAGGGCTATGGGGATGTCATGGAGTAGATGTAGCCAGGCTGATCACAGTGCTGCAGGGCAGGAGAATGTGAAACAACAGGCATAAGCTGAAAGAAGAGAGCTTCACAGTGGATATAAGGTAATTATTTTCCCCACAAGGAGAAACAGGCAGTGGAACAGGTTGCTCAGAGATGCTGCACAGTCTCTGTTCTTGGAGGTTTTCCAGATGCAAGTGGACAGAGCCTGGAGCAACCCAATCTGATCTCAGATGTGAGACCTTTCCAACCTGAAATTTCCTGTGATCATATGATTGCCTACTGTCATCTTGTTTTGGGCAGTGGATTCCTGTAATCAGTGTTAGAAAAAGAGAGATGTTAAAATGTTATAAGTTTGGGAATTATGGCAACTTCAGAAAAGGGGTGATAGTGTTGGGGAATGAAGAAAAAATGAAGAAGGATAGGGACACACGGAAAGGAGAAAGTAAATGGAGATGGTAAGAGTTGGGATGCAGAAATGAGTGACAGGTAGAGAGATGGGAAGCAAAGTGGTTCAGGGAGACACTAAAGGGAACAGGAAGATGCTAGACATTGTGAAATTCATATTTCAGAGATGAGTGCTTCATTATCAGTTTTTCTTGGAGCCTTTCTGTTCCTAAATATATATAGTAAAAGTGCCCTACCAGTGCCACCAACAAAATTCAGAACCTGTGTTAATTGCTAATTTTGTCTATCCTTATTGAAGAAATATCCTTAGAGCTTTCACATTTTTCTCTCAGGTCTATGGGCAGCACCATCCCAACTATTAGTAATGGGTGGCAATATCTCTGGCTCAGAAGGCCTGGATTAGTTCCCAGCTTTGTTGTTATCACAGCATTGTACTATTTGGCAAAAGGATAAGACTGTGCACAATACTTTATCTCTGAAAGCACAAAGTCTGGGAATGTGAAAAAGCAGACACTGGTTTCATTTTATTTTTAAACATTAGAAAAAGAAAAAAAGGTGCTATATGTTTTAAATATCACTTTTTATATTAATATATTTACATTAAAAGTATGGTACTGGATATTGCTCTGAAAAAGCATCTAATATTAGCCTTAGCTTTGGGTTATTTGTGTGTCTGGATAAGTAAACCTGTCAGAAAAACTTTGTGGGAAGCTACTTGTTCAAGGACCAGGTGTGCTTTCTGTC
>NW_008237648.1:908611-922600 GCF_000691975.1 Corvus brachyrhynchos
TGTAAAGTACCACTTCATTTTGAGTAATTGTGAAAAGTATCTGTCCTTTACTCAAATTGCATTGACTTCTGTTTTAAATATCAATGCCAATTTGAAGGTCTAGGCTAAAATTAAAAATAGCTGTATTTTAAACTCTCCAGCTACTTTCCTACTCTTTCTCAGGAATGTTACCATATCACTATTTTCAGTGGTCTTGACATCTGCCATTCATATCATTTCTTCATGATACATCACAATCGTTAAGGAAGAGGAACACTGAAAATGAAGAACAGATAAGACCTTGTGTAAAAGTTGTTAGCAAGAACCCCTGAAGAAGATAAAAGAACCCACTTGAGGGTGATACAGTATTTCTATGACAATTTTAAAAACATACCAAATTCTTCAATGGCTGATAGTAAAGATATCTTTCAGATGTTTAGGAACAGAGATTTTTTGTGATAAATTGTTTGGTTTCTGTTCTGTGGGGAGGGGAGTTCTCTACTTTGTTCCTCATATACCTGCTACTAAGTTAAAAAAGTCACAACAAATGCATTATTCTTTAACAAGCATTTCTGTTTAGCCTAATTTAACACTTTAATGTTGTCTCAAGTGCTGAAATTTCCTTTTGTAGGAGAGAAAAGCATCTGCCATCTTGAGAAAGACATCAACTACCTATGGTATTGAACACATACAATCTATTATTCTCCATAACTTTGATGTAGATACAAAAATGCTGCTAGCAAGGATTTTCTTGCTAGTTTCTAAGTCCGTGAGAGACTTCTCTCTCTCACAGAAGAGGTAGCAGAGAATGTAAACAACCAAGCTGCCTGCAACCTTGAAAAATCTTGTTTATGGTATAGTAGAAAATATTTTGACAATGGATGTTTTAGGATTTTAGCCAATCACCCCCAAGGGGTGGCTGGTCCTTTGTCCAATTAGACTATGAAGAAAAAATAAAAGAGTTTGTAAAATAATTAAATCAATCAATCTTGCTGCACAATTCCTGCCTGCTGGATCTTCTCTCCTCCTCCTCCCTATGGCTGCGGGACACAGTGATATACCCTAGGGCCCAGGCCTGCAGTAAAACTTTGATAATTTGAAAAGGAAGTTAAGATGTTCTTTTTTCTTAAGATAAAGCTCCATGGGACACTGTAGCCTGGTAGGGTGGGGCCTTGGGAAACTGCTTGGGTGTGTCTTTGCCTGTTCATGGGGCACAGCCCAGCCAGGCATTGGCCGTGAGGGTGGTTTGGGTAGGATGGTCTGTGTGTTGCCTCCAGACAAGGACTGCATCCCCTTCAAGCCTCTAGATCCCAGTGCCCAAGGGCTTCTGTGAAATGGCCGGCAGCTTCCATCCCTGCAGTGTTCACAAACACTGCCCTTGCTCCCTCGCACCTCCCTCACCTCCTCTCCTGCTGGTCCCCAGCTCCAGGCAGCTTCTGCTCTGTGTTACCTTCCACCCAGCCCTGCTGAGTAAACATTTCTCTCATCTCTCCCAGGCCATGGCTGTGTCAGTTGCACTCTTCCTTGCTGTGCTGGCCATGCGCCCAGGCTAAAGCACCATCACTTGATCCGTGTGGCCATGGCCCAGCAAAGGCAGCAGCACGAGGATTCACTGCACCAGGAAACAAGGTGGGTGCTGCAGGACACCGAGCAGAGCAGGCCTGTGGAAGAAGCCACACTTTTTCTGTGTGGCAGCAGTGGTCATTTTGGACCAGGAAATGAAACTTGCCTCTCACAGCTGCTGTGATCAGGACAGCTCCAGTAGCAGGAAGGAGGAGAACAACAAGGAGGAGGAAAACTTCAACAGACCACATAGTGGTGTCAGGTCCTTGGTTGTGCCCACCCTATTGCCAATACAGGTACCTGACACTGCAAGGAACTGAAGAACCTGGTGTGTGACTTCTTGGTGTCCGCTGCATGCATTGCAAAAGCAGTTTCATGCCAGAGATGCACCCTCCTGCCACGGGGATGGATGGCACCTGTGGATCCTGGAGTGTCCATGAGAACCAAATCTTCTACCAGATAATTTAACCAGATGCTTGTGTTCCTGCAGCCACCCCGCAGCCACATGTTCAGGCTGGAGCTGTACACCATGGGGCAGGTGCTCTGGCATCCTTTTGATGCTGGAATGCAGGTGCTCAAGGAAGTAACTGATGGGGGATACACTGTTTTTCCTCCCTCGCCTCCAACAACCAGCTGCTGAGGGATGAGAGCTCATCCCTCCTACACACCACACCGTCTGCACTCCTGTGCAAGGAGGAAATTTCCAGCTGAGATTTGCCTGGTTCTGTTAGCCTTTAGTGGCACCACTGGCATCTAAGGGTGCTGCCCTCCTCCCAGGCTGCCCTCTGGGATGCAGATCTGGACTGAGCTGGTTTCTGCCATGCAGCATGGCAGCCCTGGCACATACCTGATCGTTCAGTAGGCAGCCAGCAGCTTTCCTAGTGTGCTGGTTTGGTCTGGGGTAGTTAATTTTCTTCTTCACAGTGACTAGGATGAGCATTTCTGTTGTTTAAGAATCAAAATCTTTAGGTTTGAAGTTGCTGAAGCTACAAAGTAATTTAGATGGGTTTGATAATTTGGGCATTTGAATTTGACCTACATCCAGCTTCATGAAATTCTTCATGAAGTTTGCTCTTAGAGCTATTTGATAGACTATCTATCTGTCAAATGGTCTGAAAATGGCATACAGTTTCAAATGCTTTCAGTGAGGCTGATGATTATTCAAAGGACTTGAAAACTATTTTATTACAACACTGGGATAAAAAAAACATTTATGCATTTCAGACATAAAGCAGCCCAGTATTTATTGCACTGTAATAATTTTTTTACAGCGTATAGAGACATAAATGCAGCATTGAATCACTGGAGAATAGCAATCCTTCAAAATAGAATTGAGATGTTTCTTGAAAGAATAATTTGAACACTGGAAATGCACTATGTTTTTCAACTAAAAAACATTCACTCAAAAGTCAAAAACCTCACTATGATCAACAACAAAAGTGAACAAATCCTCACAATTAACTCTAAGGAATAAAACTAATAATGATAGAAAGTCTATCTTTTCAAAATGAATGTCTGTCTTTCTTATGGCCTAAGTTATATCTTACACTTAATTTTTTATCGTACAAGATCATGAGAAACTCTTGAGGTCTGGTACAAAAATCATGGTAAGAAATTAACTTTTAAAATTGCTCTTGCCAGTATTTCTATATGAATCACCTGCTTACGTATATCTTGCAAATGCAAGTGGAAATTTTGGTAGCACAATAGACACATGTGTGTACTTTGAACAATTGGATTCAGTGGTAACTTTTTAAGCCTCTTTAGCTTGGAAGAGTACCTAAAATATGACTGGGAATTATTCCCAGATTCAACAGCAAGAAGAAATATGGGAAAACAAATTAATGAAGACTAATGTGCATGAACTGCCGGCTGTCTATTCAGTTTCAATAAAGCTGCTTCTCTAAGTGATCTAAAATATTGAAATTTTTCATCTGGTCTAGAAATCTCAAAATATAAGACTTGTGAGATTTTCAGGAATAATTACCTTATATTACGATGAAACGGAGAAGATAAAAGGGAGATGAGGTTGGAGACGAAGGAAAGATCAGAACTTAAATTTTGCTATTGATTTTGTAAAAATGGGAAAACTCTGAGAAGTAGAGGAGAGCCACAAGACTGTTTTGAAACCCTGATGTTTTATGCCTCTGTCACTGCTGCTGTGTGCATCATGATGTTGTATTTGAGATTCGGCCAAACTTCTGCTAAAAATCATGTGAAACTTGCCTCTTTTAGATTTCTTAACGAACTTAACTGTGTTTGTTAAAAGGGTTGTTAGGGTTAACAAGTGTTTTGAATTAACTTGGGTACACTCTGCTGAAAATCACATGAAATTCATTATTTGAAAAGATTTGTTTGCAAAGCAAAAATAAAACCTTTGGCTTTCTAGGCTGACTTTGTTCTGACTTTTTATTCACTGACCATCAATCTCTAGGGGGAAAGTGATATAGATTCAAACCCCAGATATTGTTCAGGAATATCTGTGGAGTGAAAGAGAGAGCTTTGATATCAGTTTTCCTGTTTTCTATTGCTGGTGCTGTATAGAACACATCTGGGTCTCTGCATGATGTATGTAGGCCCATCTGTGAAGAACTGGACAGGAAAATTACCTACCTGCCTGCTTTTAGCATTCAGGAATCCAAGATGTGGGGATGTTGCAAATAAAAGCTTAAGACAAATGATTTTTATTTGTTAATTAAGCCCAGCTGATTTATATACTGAAAAGGAAAAGAAGGACCAAGAACTCTTTCAAAGACTGTAAGTAGACTATGCAGTATGCAACTTGAATTTGAAGATTTTTCCAAAGCCATGACTCATTACAATGAGAAAAAACCCCTTTGTTTCAGAGTTCTTTCCTTTCCTGAGTTACTCAAGAAACACAGTATGTCATCCCAGTGATATCAGGGCTTGCTAACATGTCAGGATGGTTGCCTTGAGGATTATAAGACTGGATGCTAATGCTACATCTTATTTTCTTTCCATCATCTTTCATTTCCCTAAGTTTAGAAGCTCTTCCAACTTCTTGCACAAAGCAATTAGCAGCTGTTGCCAACCTCAGTTCCTCCTCTTTGATGTCCTCATCTCTTGTCAAAAGAGAAAGAAGTAATATTAATACATTAAATTTAGCTGAATTCTTGAAACCACTCTTTGAGGAAAAGCTGACCTTTACCACTCTATACTACCTTCACTTTTCCTTCCTTAAATCCACAGCCTACTGTAACTTGTGACTTTTTCTCAATATCTTACTGAAGTAATTTCCATTCTTTCTGCTTACTGCAACCGAAACATTTAAGCTTATGCTTCCTGATTTCTCTCCCTTTCTCCAGCAGCTTTATTTATATGCATTTCTTTCACCAAGCATATAAAAGTTTTCCCCTAGTTCTCAGAGACCTAATTTTCTCCTCCTTCCATGTGTCAAGTTTTCTGTTCTCAAGGTACCTGTTTCTCAAGGTTTGTAACAGGAAGATGTGAAAAACAGAACAAAAGCTTTCATAATTTGGAGCTTCACATACTTCAGGGAATGTTTCTGTAACTTTCCTCAAGGAAAATTTAATTTGCTCTAAATTTTCAGTGGAAGCTTTGGCTGCCAGTCATTTCAAGTCTCTCGGATTCTATTGAACATCTTTTCCACTACGCTCCATTTAAAAGCTGAACCAAACATATTCTAGAGTTGGACTGTTTGTCATATGTGAAATATGAAATCACTCTATTCATGACAGTCCATATTGCTTACTAATTGTTAGTATCTTTCCTTGCAATATGCCTCCCATGGTTTTCTTTTTGCAGTCTTCATTTATCTTCTTTATCAAAAGCTGACTTTATCCAGACTTGGCACTAATGGATTCCATAGTCTCACTAAATCTGCAGGGAATTGCATTTTGCTTATATCATGAAGAAATTAACTTTGCTGAATGCAGAAATTATGCCCTGATGTTTGTAGTATGAAGAATGGTGTAATAAGTTAGGATGAACTCTGAGTACTTTCAGGATCCACCTAGTAGGGGAAATGGATAAGGAAAAATACAACTATCATTTAACCTCGTAGAAGAACTGAAAGCAAAATGATACTGTTAATGGGGAAAAAATCCCCAATGACTCCATGATCAGAACATGCTCTTGAAATTAAAGAAGTGGATTTCTTAGATGGTATTGCATGAAATTTTAATTAGTTGCATTGATTTAGAACCCTAGCTGGATTATTCAGTGCTGGGGCATAAAGGTTGGAAAAAATGAGGTATTTCTGGACAGTGAAAAATTTGGGTAACTTTGGCATGGCCAAAAGAACAGGAGAGGGTGATGGTACTTCCACTGTGAAGCAGAATTACTTGCAGGCACTGAAGGGATTTAACATGGATCCAACAGGATTTAGCTGAGGTGCAGCTGCCAAGAGTTGCACCCAGGGAACCTGTTCAGTGACTGTGCTTTCTGGAACACTGGTCCTACTAGCACACTGGTCATTGAAGCACCAGATTTGAGCTGACAAGCTCTCACAGAGAGCAGAACATGGTGCAGATATTCTGAGTGGCTCTGCTTACATAAAACCCAGCAGCTATGTATTACAAACTACTAGATTCAGACTTACTGGGTCAAGAGGTGATGCTGGCATGGGGCAGGAGGGATGAAAAGCATCTCCTTCTGTACTCCTCCAAGGCATGTGGTCCCATGCTCCTTATCCAAAGTGTCAGATCCAGCAGCTTGTGGCTGCTTAGCTTAGGCTCTGCTGCACATGGAACATTTGGACCACCACCCAAATTGAGAGTTGCCCTGCAGCCATATGTTTGTGTTCATACTGTACCAGCTGGGACTCACCCTGGCTCCAGCCCCACAGCGCATGGCATATTTGGCTGTTCACTGACAGACATTTCAGGTTATGAGTATGTTTCATCTAGATTTGGGTCTTTTCACTGTGTGTATGCTGCATGTTTTTCAGCCGAAGTCTTCCATGGCAGCTCTCTGCCTCAAATTACCTCCTTCTGACAGTGGGACAAGAAGAATTTAGCTCAATTGTTTCTTAAATTGAGATTGGACTAAAACAAGCCTTGTTTTGCCACGTGGAAAGGGATAATAATTCTGAGAATTTCTAGTGCCTAAGTTCATTAGAGTAGGAGTAGGAACCTGAACTTAGGCAAAAAAATCATATCATCCTGGTGTAGCTGTTAAAAATCTGACCAGTTTGTTAAAAATCTGACACAAATACAAGTGCAGTGTTATGCCTGTGTGCAGCGCATCCTCCCCTGGTGCTTCTGCAGCAATCATAGAGCAAATCTTCTCTTCAACACAACAACTTAATCTGCAGCTGGCCTGGGCTTTGGGGCCTGGGTAGTACTTTCCTTGTAAATCCTTTTTCCACTTTTTGGGGACCTCCTGACATGGTGGAACTGCTTCTGCATGCTGTCAGGGTTACTCATGGACAGAGATAAGAGCTATCAGAGGAGGTTAGAGGATCTCAGAAAGATGTGGGTGAGTTTAAAATTGGAGAAAAAATAAAGAACACAGAAGAGGAACAACAGAGATGAAAGTGTTGAGGATAAAGAAGCTAATAAGATCAAAAGGGCAGGGGCCTCTGGTGATAAGAGCAAGACACAGACTCTAACGGGAAAATAAGAAGTAATTAGAAGAAGAGATGGAATAATCCGAGAGAGGGTGGAGATGTCTGAAATCACCACAGTGTTAGTATGTGGAAATGAAGCCAAGAACTGCACATCCTAATAATTTCTTTGCTGGTTTTGCTGTGAGATCTCATGGCAAATTAAATGCTTTGTCCAACACAGGGGTCATACTCCCCCCTTTACACATTGTAGAGAGAAAGCTAAAATATTAAGATAGGTCAGGCCACTCTGAATGCCTCACAGTAGTCATATTTTTAGAGGAGAGGTTTTACAGAACTGTCAGGTGTGAGAGCTCAGAACTCCTGAAATGACAAACAGGGAATCTAGAGGATAAAGAGTTATCACCCAGCAATCCAACTTGGAAGGGCATTGTGAAAGTGGCTAGTTTGTTGCTGGCTGGAAATGGGGGACAGTATCTCTGAACAGCTTTTGAAATGAGTCTATTCTGAGTCCTATTACCAATCTCTCTGGTTTTAGCAGTCCTATATATCAAAGATATCACCAGTTAGCAGAAACAGGATTGCTCACTCTATAGCCCAGATATTGTCTCAGGGCAAGAAACAGTCTGTCCTGTAGGAAACTCTAAATATGGCAGCTTTTCACTTGACTTTGCAATACCTTGTAAGTCAGTTGTCATTGAATATAATAATAAGTATTTATCTAATTGCAGTAATGTGTTTTTGTGTATTTACACACAGCAGTATGAAGGAAGTCTGACTCTTCTACAGGTGTCTGTATCATATCCTCCTGGCCATTTTAGAGTTTGGGTACTAAATTTCCATCAAAGAAATTTTGCTCATAGCTTTTAGTATTTAGTGTTATTGTTTCTTTTGTGGGTCATTAAAGTGGAATAGGAGGATGTATGTGTAAATAGGCTTTTATATTTCTGGAATTAATGGTGTTTGAGAGGAACGTAGGTGTTTTACAAGCATGGGACTCTTCCAGAGAGAATATATTCTGCTGTGTGCTAACAAACTGCTATTCATTACACATTGCGTGGATGAAATTACGTAAAGTAAAATGCTTTTGGGGAATAGAAATAGCTTCCCCTCATGGAAAAGACCTACTTTCATGGCAGTGTTGGTTTGGAACAAAAAAGTGTACTATGCCTGTACTATAGCTATAGATATTTTATAAACATACAAACACACATATGCAAATGTAGATATTTATAGATTCCCACTCTCTGTGAAATCCCCTATGTAAAGCTCTGTTTGAAGTATAGCAGCTTCTTCTTGGATATGTAATACCATAAAAAAAAGTGTGAAGATGTCATTTCACTTATATATTTATTTTCTTTAGCTCAAAGACAGTAGAAAAATTTAATTATGAGTATTTGTATGTGCTGGTAGTCCTCTGATCTGTAAGCCATTAACAATTTGCATTATTTTAGTCAGAGAAGAAGCTGCTTGAAGGATGGGAAAGTTAATCTACAAGTGTCTGTAGGATAATGGATCATTATTAGGTTCATCATCCTTTGACACTATATGGAAATTCCTGATTGTTGAATAAATTATATCATACAAATCTATTGTTTTTAGAAATTTCTCAAGCTCATTGAGGAATATAAATTATCTAGTAGTGATTTGAGATATTATAACAAATCTCACTCTGTCTACTAAGCTCCTAAGTGGGCAGCAATCTATTCACTAGTGAATAGATTCTTTAAAAAATAACTTAATTAGGAAAGGAATTATGGACTTGTATTTAGAATTGAATGTGTTTTTATGAAATTGTACTTGATTTTTTGAAATAATGATGTCACTAAATCAAGAAAAAGTTTGATTATTAACCAATATAAGGATTTATAAGATTTTCCCCTTTCAGTCATAGGCTGGGTTTTTCTCCATTTTGCCCATCACTGTAACAAATACAAAACGCATTCATGGATCTTGTGATAAAATATATTTCCATTCCTTTACTTAAAATCCATTGTAGGACAGCCCAGACCTTTAGCTGTTCAAACAAAACATTTAGTCTGAAGTACCCTTCTCTCTGTCCTGCACATTGGAAACCAACCAAAATAAACTGACATCACAACATAGAAAATAGTAATATGGCCCTTAGAAGGTGATATAAGCAAACAGATTTATTATATTTTTATTTTTGAAAATAAGGGTTTTAAAAACATTTACAGTAACTGAATGGGATTTGGGACAGTACCATAAAAAGCTGTGAAGCAGATTGAGGTTACTCTGTGTTTAGAAAGAATACAACAAACTGTAGATACTTCAAAAATCACCAAAAAATACTTTGGTAAGTATTTGTGATGTTACCTTGTAAGGATGTACAAATCTACCTCTCCTCTTTTTCTCTCTTTTTCTCCTTTACTTCCACCTAATTAGTAAACTGCTACCTTTTTAAGTGATAGTCCCTGGAGGCAGGTGTGGATCTGCCACTTTATTCAGATCATAGTTAGAGGGTACTGATCTTTGAAAGAGGACAATTGAGACACTATTGACTATCAAATGAGGTTTCTTTCCATTTCAGAGTTTTCATCTGCTCTCATCTTCAGAAGAACTATCTATTTATCCTTTGCTTCCTTTCTAAAGATGACAATATCTGTTATACATTTTGTAAGGATGGTTTATTTCCTTAGGGTGGAAAGTATACATTACACATTCTTCCCTTTTTTCCTTTGGGAAGGACTTTTCTTTCTTGAAGAAGGTTTTGAATCTCCAACTAAGATTTGAATCCCAAACTCTTCAGTCTGGACTTTGAAAGCAGTGACCAGACACTTCCTCTGCCCTTGGTTATGTGTTAGAAAGACCATGAGAGATATGTGGCAGATATTTTTACACAGTGACTCCTTGCCTTTGGAATGGGACTACTAAGAAGACAGTGGATTAATACCCACGGATCAAGATCGCAACTCAAGACCAGACCCATTTGTTGGACTGCTGCTGGGGAGTGTTTGCTTTCACACGGCAGGGAGAAGTCAATGAGACAAATTCATGTCCTTGTTATGGCAACAGTTATCAAATGGAGTTGTTGCCTGCTTTGTTGAGGAAACTGCAGAAGCACATGCATCATTCAAATATACATTTACAAAATACGTGCATATTGTTTCAAATACATGCAGTGATTGTGTAATGGTAAAACAGATTTGCCCTGGAAAGGCTAAACTCACAATAGTTTCATGTCTGAGAACACTAGGTTGCCTCTAGGTCAGACCAAGTGGCAGTAAGAATGGAGGTGAAACTATGAATGTGTCATTGGAATTAAAGCCTTTGTTGTTCTGGGTTACATTTGAGTGAACTTTACTTATTTAAGACTATTTATATAATACTCCCTCAGAAACAGAAAAATTCAGTGTTCTTACCATTACATATTTCAGCTATAAATTCTAACTACATTTTTACAACACAGTGTTTGGATAGCTGTTTTAAACAATAAAACTGGTACATATGTCAGGAACAGATGCTGACCTAGGATATACTGTAAAATGAATAAACAGTTTTTATCATTCTCCTAAGGCTCTGAATGACCTTCCTGAGCAGAAGGACAAAACTGGGTACCAAATCTTATCAGACTGCTGGCAGGCTGAATGCATTTAAACTGGGTCATAATGCTGGCTTAACTCTCTTATCTATGCTGATTTATGTTCACAAAAAATGCAGAATAAAAGAATATCAATGCAGACAAAAATAGGCATACATAAAATAATTGAAAGAGGAGATAGAGTAAATTTAAAAAATGAAGATGTAGAAAAGGAGAATCACATTTCATCAAGTAAGCACTAAATCAGAATGGAATTCAGTTCCTCGTATCTATAAGAGGTACTGTATCATGAAGACAGTGATTTGGAATATACTTTGAAAACATAGTCCTAGAAGTAAATTCTGCTCCTATTGGAAGTTTATTCTTTCAGTTCAACAGAATTAACATTTGGCACATAATAAAAAGCCTCGAGACTTCTTTAACAGCTTACTGTACTCACTAAGTCTTTCAGTCAATGAAAAGACAAATTTATTTTTATGGCTGGTTTTGGATGTGGCTATGAATTATAGTCAAGTTTAAATATATTTCCCTTTCCTTTTATAGATTTATGACGAAAGTCTTTGTTTTTTCTTATGCGGATAGTTTATATATTTATTCTTATGACTATTCTACCAAATAATGTCAATGGCAGAGTACATGGAAATTACACTACAAGTGTTACTAATAATGGATTTCTTTAACATTGTTTCCTCTCACCAATCCCCAAACCTTTAATGCTGGAGAGTGAAGTGCACACTTGTACTGCCAGGAATAAGAGCCCAAGACTTTAGGATGGATTACCTGTATCTCTCTGGCAAGCAATGACAGATGAAAACTACTTAGCTGTCTCACAGCTTTTACTCTTTTGCTGTCTTCTTTCAGTGAGCTTAAAAGCACACAGACAAACTCATACTTCTTCACAATTCTCAACACTTGTGCCTGCAGAACTGCTTCAAAGAATGCTTAATGGTTGGATGGGCAAGAAAAAGATGAAACTATACTTGAGCAAGATGATATTGTAAACAGAACTCTGGTTAGGAATCGGAGATGTTACTTAGAGCAATATGTTCTGGCTGAAAGGACATCTTGAAGGAGTTCTCAGGAGCACTCAGGAATTCTTATTGCACACCCATTTGCCCAAAGAGTAACTCCTACTGTCTGTTGTAGAGAGACACTATCACGACCAAGTGAATGACAGTCCTGGCTTGACATCAAATTGTATTTACTGCAAAACATTTGAAATAACCCTCTGCCACAAAATAAAATCATCTCCTCAACCTGATGAGTGACTGAAGCTGCTGCCACCTCTCTGTAAATGCTTTGCTGTCAGTGCAATGAGAGGGTATGTTGCAGTATGCTTTGTTATAGGGTGTAGCAGAGCAGTGTAAAAGAATGGCCCTTTTTTGGCCTTGTTGTGGCTTCTGTGTGCCTGACTCAGTAGGAATCACTGAAGAAAGAGGGCGAACCCAAGATCACGGCAGGCAAGGGTGGTATTAATTCCTAACATTATATTTTACTGTGCTTTTTCCAAAAGATCAGAGTATCCTGTCTTATGAAGGCTTAGCACATTGGTATTTCTAGTCTGAGAAACTGGAATTCCCCATGATTCTTGGTGGGGTTCATTAAGGGAAGAGGCAGGTAACTGAAAATAAAGCCTTTGGCTGACCTGCGATTGCTGACTCTTGGCTAAATGCTTTTAAATGGGTCATTTATGTTTTATTCTTCTGGTAGAATTCAGGAGCAACGCGTATGTGGTGGGGTTCATTAAGGGAAGAGGCAGGTAACTGAAAATAAAGCCTTTGGCTGACCTGCGATTGCTGACTCTTGGCTAAATGCTTTTAAATGGGTCATTTATGTTTTATTCTTCTGGTAGAATTCAGGAGCAACGCGTATGATAGTATAAATGACACCCTCTTCCTCCTTGTTTCAACATATATGGAAGAGATGAGCTTGGTGTAATCCACAAATGCTGGGTAGGAGCACCAGGGAAAGCAGAGTTGTGCACAGTAATCAGGAAGGAATTTTTTGAATGGGATCCTGCATGTCCTGAGGAGTAATAGCCAAATTATTACCCATGTTTGTTTGGGTCAGTGTTGAGCAGGAGAAATGAAGACAGTAAATACATGTTTCTCATTTAACTGAAAGCATCTTCTGAAATGATGCTGCTTCTCACTGCCTGAAGGGATTGAATGTGAGTAAGAATGATCACTGAGAATAGCTAAGTAAATGAAGAGGTTGAAGAGCATTAACTGCACCTTGTAATATTCATTTTCTACTCCTTTCTGGAAAGCACTGCCACTTGTCCTCATGTTATTGAAATCTGGATTTATAAATCCAGTGCAAATATCTTAACTAGGTGTGATGCCAGAAGAAGCTCTATTTGTTATGTCTTTTTCTTTTTGTTTCCCTTGTGAATCAATATTCTCAAACATGAGAGGTAAGACTGCAGAGTATTACAGTATTAGGAAATGTAAAAAATATGGGAACTCCATAAAATATTGCAAAGACTATTCTTACAGCACAAGTTCCTAAATGGCAGAAAGAATGCAAACTCTTAAATTGTTTGAATTATGAAGTGATGGGGGAGAATGGGAAAGCATGATGTAGGAAGAGCTAAAGAACAGATGAGTGCAGGAAAGGCAGGGGCAGCAGGTAGAATATCCCTTGTGATCCTTGTGAAGTGGGGGTACACTTTGGATCATCAATCAGGTGGGTAAGAGGGGAAATGAAGATGGTGATGTTTGCAATATGTCCTGAGGCCTTTCTCTGCTAAAACACCCTGTGAAGCCTTGATTTGAAGGCTGGGATCAAGGACCACTGATCTTTTTGGAAACCACATGAACCTTCAATGCATCTGGCCTGTATTAGGAACAATGGGTAAATTGAAGACAGCATGATAACTCTACCTGACAAATGCAATATTGGAGCTCTGTGGGGAAATTCTAGTTGACATGTTTAACAGTTCTGATTTTAGATTTGTGACTAAACACATGCTGTTAGTTTTAGTGTATATGTAGAAATAATATAAATCATTGGCTGGGGGAAAAAATATTTCCCTTTATTTGCTGAGCTAAGTATATCAGAGGCACACATTCTTTGACACTTGCAGAGATATTTATATGCCCACAAGCAGAGAGCATAGACTTGTCTTGCTATGGCATGACATCAGGCTGAAGGAAATTTTATTTCTCTATAGGTCTGATGCTGGGGGAGGGAGCAGGGGGAGGAGCGCTGAGCAAAAGTTCCTCCTATGGAATGGCTTAAAATAAATGAAAAAAAAAGGGGTGAAGTTAATGAAGTTTGAGATCACTGTGACTAAGAAGGAGTCCAGGTAACCCCTACTGCAGGGCCTCACACA
>NW_008237648.1:925903-946399 GCF_000691975.1 Corvus brachyrhynchos
GTGGCCTTGTTGTGGCTTCTGTGTGCCTGACTCAGTAGGAATCACTGAAGAAAGAGGGCGAACCCAAGATCACGGCAGGCAAGGGTGGTATTAATTCCTAACATTATATTTTACTGTGCTTTTTCCAAAAGATCAGAGTATCCTGTCTTATGAAGGCTTAGCACATTGGTATTTCTAGTCTGAGAAACTGGAATTCCCCATGATTCTTGGTGGGGTTCATTAAGGGAAGAGGCAGGTAACTGAAAATAAAGCCCTTTGGCTGACTGCGATTGCTGACTCTTGGCTAAATGCTTTTAAATGGGTCATTTATGTTTTATTCTTCTGGTAGAATTCAGGAGCAACGCGTATGATAGTATAAATGACACCCTCTTCCTCCTTGTTTCAACATATATGGAAGAGATGAGCTTGGTGTAATCCACAAATGCTGGGTAGGAGCACCAGGGAAAGCAGAGTTGTGCACAGTAATCAGGAAGGAATTTTTTGAATGGGATCCTGCATGTCCTGAGGAGTAATAGCCAAATTATTACCCATGTTTGTTTGGGTCAGTGTTGAGCAGGAGAAATGAAGACAGTAAATACATGTTTCTCATTTAACTGAAAGCATCTTCTGAAATGATGCTGCTTCTCACTGCCTGAAGGGATTGAATGTGAGTAAGAATGATCACTGAGAATAGCTAAGTAAATGAAGAGGTTGAAGAGCATTAACTGCACCTTGTAATATTCATTTTCTACTCCTTTCTGGAAAGCACTGCCACTTGTCCTCATGTTATTGAAATCTGGATTTATAAATCCAGTGCAAATATCTTAACTAGGTGTGATGCCAGAAGAAGCTCTATTTGTTATGTCTTTTTCTTTTTGTTTCTCTTGTGAATCAATATTCTCAAACATCTGAGAGGTAAGACTGCAGAGTATTACAGTATTAGGAAATGTAAAAAATATGGGAACTCCATAAAATATTGCAAAGACTATTCTTACAGCACAAGTTCCTAAATGGCAGAAAGAATGCAAACTCTTAAATTGTTTGAATTATGAAGTGATGGGGGAGAATGGGAAAGCATGATGTAGGAAGAGCTAAAGAACAGATGAGTGCAGGAAAGGCAGGGGCAGCAGGTAGAATATCCCTTGTGATCCTTGTGAAGTGGGGGTACACTTTGGATCATCAATCAGGTGGGTAAGAGGGGAAATGAAGATGGTGATGTTTGCAATATGTCCTGAGGCCTTTCTCTGCTAAAACACCCTGTGAAGCCTTGATTTGAAGGCTGGGATCAAGGACCACTGATCTTTTTGGAAACCACATGAACCTTCAATGCATCTGGCCTGTATTAGGAACAATGGGTAAATTGAAGACAGCATGATAACTCTACCTGACAAATGCAATATTGGAGCTCTGTGGGGAAATTCTAGTTGACATGTTTAACAGTTCTGATTTTAGATTTGTGACTAAACACATGCTGTTAGTTTTAGTGTATATGTAGAAATAATATAAATCATTGGCTGGGGGAAAAAATATTTCCCTTTATTTGCTGAGCTAAGTATATCAGAGGCACACATTCTTTGACACTTGCAGAGATATTTATATGCCCACAAGCAGAGAGCATAGACTTGTCTTGCTATGGCATGACATCAGGCTGAAGGAAATTTTATTTCTCTATAGGTCTGATGCTGGGGGAGGGAGCAGGGGGAGGAGCGCTGAGCAAAAGTTCCTCCTATGGAATGGCTTAAAATAAATGAAAAAAAAAGGGGTGAAGTTAATGAAGTTTGAGATCACTGTGACTAAGAAGGAGTCCAGGTAACCCCTACTGCAGGGCCTCACACAAGTTTCAGAGCAGTTTAATGGCTACCAACTCAACAGTGACATTTCAAAGCAGTTACTGGGGGGTACACTTCAATATGTCCATGAAGAGAGACACCAGGAGAGACTGACTTAGACAGAAGGACTGACAAATTAACTCTCATTTTTAGGAGAAGTCATGACTGTCTTTTCTGAATTCCCTTCTGGCAGCTGATGTGAAAACCTGACAGTAAATTCTGTCATATTGTCCTCCTGAAATGAGGATTTCTGACAATTTCTTTCACTGACCATACTAGTACTAACCTGTGGAAATAGCAAAAAAATTGATTTATTGTTAGAAGTAAAAACCAGATAAAATAATTTTACTAACTATATGGTCTGTGTAGTATTCAGCAAGGCTTTAAAAAGGACTAGTTTTGCATGTTGGGTTTCAGCTTGTTTAATAATTAATTATGTGAGTTGTCCCAAAATGTTAAAATCAGATTGAGATCAGAACTTCCCCAAGAGTACCACACTGTAATGCAAAGCCACCTATAAAACATGCTGGTTAACTACTCTTTGGCTTCTGTTTTCCAGCTTGTACATGTACCCTATTTCATAGAGTCACAGAATACTAGGTTGGAAGGGAACCTCAAGGATCCCCTGGTCCAACTTTTCTTGGAAAAATCATGGTTTAGATAAGATGGACTACTTTGTCCAGCTTAATCTTAAAATATTCCAGTGTTGAAGAATCTACCAGTTCTGGGGGAGATTACTCTAATAGCTGATTTTATCATTGTGAAAAATCATAGCCTTTGTTATTGTTGCTGCTTTGAAGTTTCTATGAAGAGTGTGTTTTTTCCTATTATTATTTCAGGTTGATTTTCATAACCTTTCTGGAAGTCCAAGGAATGTAATAATCTTTTCTAACAGATTTGCCGAATGTGTGCAATGAGCTTGCTCTGAAATGCAGACAGCACTAAAGACTTCTCAGTTCAGAGTTCAACTGATAATTTATTCTCATCACTTTTCTCTTTCACATGTGTTAGCTCTGATGAAAGTTAACTAGAGGCAACAGTTGCAAAAATATTTTAGCAATATTTATTCCTTTGTTTAAATGAATTTACATTCCTCATTTGTATAATTTTTACATCTTCTGCTTATTTAAGTGCTTAGGTTTTGTTGATATGTCTGTTCTTGGGAATGAATTCCTAAGCACCAGCCTACACTGGCTCAACAGGCTCAACTCTGCACCAGCAGTTTCTCATGTCAGGTATGTTTATTCTTTCTTTTATGGTAATGTCAGCTAAGTACCCACCTTACAAATAAAAGTTAAATAGATGGGGGTCAAAAACAAGTTCACCTCTTCCAACAAATCAGTGAATGGACAGCTCAGGTATTGGTAGGCTTCAGTATTTATTTTATACAGTTAAACATAGTGAGGGCAGTGGGCAAGGAACAGTGAAGTAAAACATTATTTTTCTAGTATGTTGTTGTAATATGTGATCATGACTAGTAACACCAGTGAAGATGAGGTAATAAAAAACTTTGTTTGTTTCTCAAGTTTTATTCTTTATTTGATATTTGTTGTGACTCCAAAGTACCTCTGAAATGGCGGTTCAGACAATCTCTGATAGCAGGAAAGTAACAAGGTGAAAAAAATACTCTGAGTGAAGTTATTTTCTTTCTTTGTGTTTCTTCCTCGTTGGAGGGGAAGAGGGATAAACAAATGTGGCTTGCTGTTCAGACTAAACCAAAAAATTACTATTTGCACTATTCAGAGAGAGGCTTTAGAAAAGACATTCCAAATGCTTCACACCCCAAGGTAAAGAGGCAGGTTTCTGCTTCTGAGAAGCCCATAAATATTTCTGGAGAGGGACAAGTGCAAGAAGAATGCATCTGACACTGATTTGTTACAAGAAGGAGAGCTGAAGAACAGTAACCATAAAAAATTGCCTACATATTCTGGTTCTCAATTTGTTTCATGAGGACCCTTCATATGGGCAAGTTGATTTATACAGGTATCTAGAGAAAAGCCAAAGACTCCCTGATGTTTGCCTTATTGAATGCAACAGGCTGGGGTCTGAAATCAAGGAGCAGACCATGTTCACACTGACTTCTTTCATGGGCTTTTTGTCTGTTTTGAATATGCACATGGGAGGTTAGACCTGAGAAACGATGCTGTCTTGTTTCTTTGTGGCTGCGCTAGCTGGGAGATAGGGCTGGTATGAGACTCTGTGATCCCCCACGAAAACAGTGTTCCCATCAGGCCTTCTGAGGGCAAGGGTTGTCGTCTGGTCATAGCTAGAAATGTTGCCTGTCCATCTTGGCTTTGGAAGGATCCTGGTAGCATGCTATAGCACAAAAAAAAGTGTTTGTGTTATGACCAAAGAGATGAAGAAGCTATCTAAAGTGAAAAAGTAAGCCTTTCAGCTGCTGTTAAGTAACACATTTTTCCCCTTTGGAATATGTTTGGAAGGAAAAAGAGCTGCAAAATTCAATATATGTAATTTGCTGCTATATATAAAAAAAAAGGTAATGATAAAGGATAAGGATTATTCATAGTAAAGAAAGAAATTTTCACTCTAAAATGCTGTGCTAAAAAACCCCCCAACATTGATATTACTGAGGAGGAAGACAGAAGTATTTACTGATGAATGAATGAGCATAAACAAGATAACTGCAATTTTCTCTGCACAATACTTGGAAATGCATTTAAAATTGAAAAGCACTTTAGCAAATTAGTTTGATCATTGGAGCATCATCCGAGGGAATTTTAATCTTGAACCAGTTTAATGAAACCCTTTAGACTGCCATGAAGTGAAATTATAAGAGGAACTATCAACAATAATGTCAAAGAATTACTTTCTTGATTATTTTGCAGAGCTTTATGAGATGAACAATTTCTTTTTTCTGTTAAATAAAATATGGGAACAGTACTTGATTCCTAGTTTCTGAAAATACACAGAAGTTAGAAATATATGTATAGCATGAGAAAATCTTACATATATGTTTGTATATACTGTAGGCAAGAAAGCACAATCAGGAATATAGGAAGAGATTGCTCCTCCTTTTGATGCAGTAAGCAAAACTGATTGAAGCGTTCAGAGTACCTCTGTTTCACTTTTTTGCCAGAAAGCCAAATTGGTTGTGCATAAAAGGAATTCTCTTAGCACTCAATGGTGAATAGAATGAACTGTATATATATTCCTGTTTCCAACCTCTTTTAAACGAGTAGCATCAAGGGAGAACATTTGGCTGGAACACTACAGTAATCTGCAGTAATCCAGTGGGATGCAAGTTAGAGCCCTTTCAAGACTGCCTCCCAGCCTTGATGTGAGAGAGTATCTTTTTCTCAACAAGTCCTATCTTGTGCAGCTCAGCGTGACCTGAAATGTATGTCCAGCTACAATTTTTTGCTTAATAGCCAGTTAACTATTTCTAAACTGTTGTACTTGTTTGCCATATTTGATCAATAGTCAAGACAAACACTTTCCAGACATGTTTAAGCCACTCCAGCTGTTCCATATTATGTTGATTGGTCATGTAACTCACAGCACTGCTTCTGTTCTTTCGTAGTATGACAAAAACATTTAAATCAGACAAAAAACTCTAGTATGTAACTAAAATTGTCCACTTTTTATTCACATAATCATTGTTTTGCCAAACATTTAGTGTTTAATCACATCTGTGATAAAAAAAAAACCCATAAAAATTCCTGATCTTCCATTTCATTTGTAAGGATGTAAATTTAACACGGTTTCCTTTGCTTCTAGAGCAAATCAGTATAATAATCAATTTGACTTTGCTTCTGTTGGGAGCGAAAGATGTGTTTTAGTTTCATTGGAAACAAAATTAAACATGAGATTGCTCAACTTCTTAATTTTTTTTTAAGTAGAGCAATGAAGTAGCTAAGAATATCTTAAAGATAAGCTTAAAGTGGACTGTTTTTTACCTTAGGTTGCTGTAAATTGAGAACAAAACAACTAGCTATAGTATCTGTGTTCTGCTAAATAATTTACTTGGTACTGACGCTAGAGTATCTGTTTCTTCATGCTCAGTGGAATTGGCATTCAATGTCACACTTAAAAACATTTTCCTTGAGTAAGATAATGAATTGATATCCAACATAATGGATCAAAGTCATAATCTGTGAAATTTCTAATTTGTTCACTATTAATTTGGAAAAAAATTGACCCTACCACTATTTACAGATTAGGAGTTTAATGAATGAAAGGGAACAACAGAAAATTGCTTGATTTTTATGCTACCTGAGTTTTGAGTTATTTTCATTTTAACAGTGACTGGTGAGGAAGATACCTTATTTTATTTTTCTCTTCGTGGAATTATCATATATGTGCTTTCAATGACAACTGATTTCTAAGGGAATAGGAAACATGGAGACAGATGCTTTGAGGAGACAAAGCAGAAGCTAGTGGAAAGAGAACATGAAATTACTCCTAGGACAAAGGAAGTTAACATTTTAGTTGCAAAGACAAATAGCTCCTACCTCTGGAAATGTTTGTCTCCAGAGGACAGGCTTTTCTTTAACAAAAATGTCTCTTACTAATGTTGAGCTATGGCAATCCTGAAGCTCAAGTAGCAGGGTGTGCGCAGACCTGTGGTTTCTAGCAAGGCTGGACAGCTGTTTATCTCTACAGTTGATACTAATGAAATGTCATGATAAAGAGACTGGGAGCAGATTGTTCCCTATCTCTAGGCAAGATGAAACAGGATTAAAATCCCATCACTAGAGGTAAACACAGCTGGATTTTGGGTGGTATGCTGAATAGATCTAAGGCGCAATGACTAGTCTTCCGCCCAGTTTCAGGTGTGCAGATATGATAAGAACTGAAAATAGCAACAGCTATTTAACAGGACAAGTGGAAAGATGTGGGCAAGATGCAGATATGGTGAAGGACCTGAAGCAGCAGTACCATCTCTATGAATTATCTTTTTACAGATATTAAATTCGTAAGTTGTATAACCTCCTAACATTTCTAAATTTACCTAAGATTCTCCATTGAAACTGCCTATGTAATATTATTGTTTAATTACAATGCAGAAAAAACTCAAACCTGGTGGCCTTCTATGATGGAGTGACTACCTCAGTGGGCAAGAGAAGGGCTGTGGATGTTATTTATCTGGACTTCTGTAAAGCCTTTGACATGGCTTTCCACAATACCCTTCTCTCTAAATTGGAGAGAGATGGATTTGATGAGTGGACTGTTAGATGGAAAAGAAAGTGGTTGGATGGTAACATCCAGAGGGTAGTGGTCAATGGCTAGAGTCCCAATGGACATCAGTGACAAGTGGTGTCCCTCCGGGATCCAGATTAGGACCAGTGTGATCTAATATCTTCCTTAATGGTATAGACAAAAGAATTGAGTGCACCTTCAGCAAGTTTGAAGAGGACATCCAACTGAGTGGTGTGGCTGCCAGACCTGAAGGACAGGATGCCATCCCGAGGGTCCTGGACAAGCTTGAGAAGTGGGCCCATGGGAATCTCATGAGGCTTCATAAGACCAAGTGCAAGGTGTTGCACCTGGGCTGGGGCAACCCTTGCTATCAGCACAGGCTAAGGGATGAGCAGATCAAGAGCAGCCCTGCTGAGATGCATTTGGGGTTGCTGGCAGATGAAAAATTGAATGTGAGCCAGTAATGTGCGCTCACAGCCCAGAAAGCCAATCACATCCTGGGCTGCATCAAAAGCAGCATGGGCAGCAGGGCAAGAGAGGTGATCCACCCGCTCTGCTCTGGTGAGATCCCACCTGCAGCGCTGCATCCGGTTCTGGGGTCCTCAACACCAGCTATCCAGTACCTGAAGGGAATCTAAAAGAAAGATGTAGAGGGACTTTTTAGAAGAGCATGTAGTGACAGGACAAAAACTGACAGGCTCTAAACTGACAGAGGGTAGGTTTAAATTAGATATTAGGTAGAAATTCTTTGCTAAGAAGGTGATGAGGCACTGGAACAGGTTGCCCAGACAAACTGTGGATGTGCCCATGGCATTCAAGGCCAGGCTGGATGGAGCTCTGAGCAACCTGGTTTAGTGAAAGTTGTCCCTGTAATTGGCAGGGGGATGATCTTTAATGTAACTTCCAACCCAGGCCATTCTATGATTCTATGATTTTATGTATAACTAGATAAAAAAGCAGTGAAATCTTCCATCTATTTTTTTCCAAAAGTCTGGAATATTTTTGTTATATTACAGCAAAACAATATTTATTTTTAAGAGGCATCTGCTTTGTATGCCTTTTTATGGTATTTAAATTCAAACAAAACAACTAGTCTGGAATTTTTCTACAGTAAGCTTGAAGATCCTGAGGCACGTTTCTCAGCTTCTTTAATTATTACAGGATACTACATTACTCATTTCATGCTCAAAGCAGGATAGGTGACAATGTGCAGTGTGAGACATTGGCTGTGACAGAGGTCTTAAAGGAAGAGGTCCATTACACAGACAAAAAGGACTTTCAACCAAAAAGCCCTAATTTTCCACTGTGAGGGAAGATTTTCATTACTGTTTGACAGCATTGGTGAGCAAACCGGGTGCCACCAACTTCTAAACTCAGTTTTGAGTGTCTGATCTCTGTCAGAACACAATAGTTCCTGATTAACATTGACAGCAGTGGGATTGCAGTCAGGGCCTGGCAAAAGAACAACAGTTCAGTGTTAACTTCCCTGCTAACTCTTTTTATTCTCTAAGTCCCATCTTCAAAGGAAGCAATTTTTGTGTTTTCCTTCCTGAAAACTGAGACAGTGTCTGCTTCTCTTCAGTGCACCACCTCCAGGTTACATTGCCAGATAATGAGTGACTATCAGATCTGTCACTAAGCCATGATCTATCTCTGGGAAATCTCATGGTACTTTCTAGTGGTCCAATAGTACAGTAGAGACATCAACAGAAACAGTGCTACTATCCAGGAACCCTTACTCTTTTGTTTTGTTTGAACTCTGACTGTGGGAAGCCATTTACTCTGCAAGTGGCTTTGGTCACAAGGGACTTGTTTTTTGGCCTGTCTTGGTACAGTTCCCAGATTGATCTGACTTCTCAGTATGCCACATAGGCCAGATGTGTGATGCCTGAAATTTTCATCTGTGCTTAATGATATTTAGCATCTTCTAAATTAAGAAATGAAAAAAAAATACAGTAAATTGAGTGAAAAAGAATTTTCATATTGTATAGCAAAGAGTTAATTGGGGGGTACCATTAATTTTGGAGGGCAAATAAGGGTCACTTTGGATGGGTAGGTTCTAAAAGAGAAACATATATCAGAGAGAAAAACTGCAAAATTCCTGATTTTGCAGTGTATGTGGATGAAGTCTTTCACTGATTTTTGTTTTGTGATTGCATACTACTCTTAAAATACACATAAATGTATACGCATATTTTCAGGCCACATGAGACTCAGATGTAGAGGATGAAATATTAAACTAAGCATTCTTTATTCAAACCTCCACTAATACAGAAAACAAATAACTAATTGAAAATACCAGAAACTTCGATAGAATGATGATGAATGTATATTGGCTTAAGTCAATTGGTTTCAGACACTCTTGACATTTTGTAGATAAAGTTGGTGACATTCATTGTGAGTTATCTGCTCCCATTAAACTACACATATCTTGTAGGAGAGAAAATGCGTCATCTACTGAATTTCTTGCTGCTCAGAGTCCTTACAATAATGCTATGCTGCTGATGTTTCACTGGAGTGGTGAAGGCTAATACTGAGTGAGTTCACCTACCAGGGGAGGTGATAATCCCCACCAGGAAGGCGAAGGTGTGACTGTCAGTCTTTGCTCAAGAAATCCAGAACATAAAGAGTTTAGCCAATAGACACTCTCAACATCTGTTTCTTCACTGAGTAATAGACTATCATAAACTGTGGCAACTACTTGGTGTCTAAATGCCTGACTATCTCCCACTCTGGTTTGTGTAGGTGCCAGATGATTGAAAATCTGAATTTTCAGTGATGTGAGAAAAGGTAATTGTAGCCATTAGGGATTTTCCTTGTCTTGGGGAAGTGGGTAGGAAAAGATTATGCCAGCTTCTGTGGTTTGTAGTCAAAATTTGGCTTCTATGCCATCTGAAGCATTGCAGGCAAGTGCTTTTTCACTGAAATGCGAAGCATTGGTTTCCATGTTAGCATTTATGGATGGTTTGTCATTGTAAAAGGTCACTTCCCTTCCTGTATTTTCTTTCCCATCTATAGATTCTTACAGGGATTATTCTGATCTGGAATCATATGTACCTTGCGAGGTACAGGAACCACACACAATTCTTTCTGCAAGAGAGGGACAGGGGCTTAGCATTTGCCGCCTTGTGGCTCAAAGCAGCTTGTGGTATAAAACACTGGATTAAAGGATAAAGCCCTCAGGTTATGCTTTTTGCTTTTTGGAGACTGTGACCACAGAGAAAAAGATATATGTTCAAAAATAAAGCAGGTTTGTTTAGGTATTTATTTTTTCTTGTTTTCTGCCTCACTCTGTACGTACCAGTGTGGCTGTTTATCGTGTAAGTATGTTAAACAAACACAGGAACTTACATGGACACTCTTTTGTTCTCAAAATCAACACTGTATAAACAGGACACTGTCAATGTAGTTTCTGTCAAGGCAGATACAGAGTATGTTTATATTGGGTCAGTAATGATAGCCTGTAGAGGGCAAAAACTTTGAGAACAATCAATTGGGATGTGCTCTGTTATTTTGTATTTAGTATAACCTTTAGTAGCTGGGATGTCAAGAGTCATTAAGAAAGAACCAAGCACTCAGAGTTTGGCCAAACAATTTGAATCATGTGCTCCTTAAAGCATTAGAAATACTTGCATTTAATATGCTAAGTAAAAGGACTTACAAAAACCAGAAATATGAAACAAGTAATTTGGTAAATAGCTTACTTATAAAGTGCTTTAATAAGTGTCATTTGCTTGATTTATGAACACATTTGGATATAAAATAATTAGGTGTATTAATAAATGTTGTATTAGGAAACACAAGAGCTAATTTCACAGCTGTATCCTGATCCTAGTTACTTTGACCTTGACATATAGTGCAACAATTTCACAGAGGTTTTTTGTTGCCATTAGGATGAGGAAATTTTTCAAAAATCATGGAGAAGGAAAGAGGGGCAGAGAAATGGACTTTCTGTCTAGATAAATCTTTTACCTTTAATATGTGTACTGTCAGGTGTTTATTCTATTGTCATGATGGAACAGGATCAAGAATTGTGTTAGAATAGGATATACATCAATTAATTTTGAAAAAGAAACAAAATCCAAGTAATCAGGAAAGCAGATGATCCAGGGTGAAAGTTTGGATGAGAACCTAAAGATAAGTGAGGAGAGAATAAAGGCAAAACAAAGGGGTTGTGAAGCACAGGAGAGAGAGAAAAAGAAAGGAGCAGTACACAGAAAGGTCTCGGAAATCCTTTGATCACACTGTGGATTTAAATACACATAACAGGACAATCATCTACCTTAGGCTCAGCCCCAAAGAAAGCATGGATATCAGCTTTAATGGAGCACAGACTAAACTGAGGGAGAATCAAAGACGCCGAAATTCAGAAGTGGTAAGGAAATGTCCAGGAGAGATGGAGGGAGTGCAAGAGGGGTCTTACATATTTGGTTGTTAGAGAGTGCCCCTATCACGTAAGCATCCTAAGTATTTTAGATGTTTTATGGCATAGCCATGAAAATACTGGGTGTATGTTGGAGGCTAGTGGGTTTTGCAACATGAAAGAAAACACAGAGATGATAAGAAGTTGGAGTTCTTACAGCTTGGTCTGCAGCCAGGACCCCTCCTTGTCACTGAAAATGTGTAATGAGAAAAATCTGACCTCTGTGAATTGTGTACAAGGAACATCTGTTTTAAGGAGGTGCTATGAGTAGACAGCTTGCTTATGCTATGAAATTGTTAGGGCCGTCTGCAATTTTCCTCTCTCCATTTGTGAATCTTGATCTTAGTATATCAGATTGCCTCCATAAAATTATTCTTGCCTCGACTTTGACACAGGAGTCATAAATAAAAACTCACTGAAGTTCACACTTATTTAGTACTTGCATTAAGTAAATTAAGAGTATAGTAATCAAAACAGCTCTGTATTGTTCTTTGTAGCATATGAACAGTAAGAGTGAGGAAGATAGTGACAAACATTTAAATCTCAATTGAGGTTCATAACTTAAGAAAACCTCATGAACAGAGCTTGCAATTGGAATTAAATCAAGTTTCAGTATTTTCCATAAACCTTGACTAGAGAGGCTTGGTCAGTGTTTGTTCCTTTGAGAGCAAAGGGAGTTGCTCTTTTCACCCAAGAACAGATTTCCTAAATCTGCCTCAGAAATGAGAGAACAAGTGGAGGATGAGAGCACAACTCTCTCTTCAGCAAACCTCTAGCCAACTCAAACATACTATTATTTCCACTTTGCTTTGGCTTTGTGTCCTGCTTGTCTACTATCCTCCTCCACTAAAAGGACTGGTGGGAGCAGTGGTTTATATTCCCAGCTGCTGCCTGCTGAGAACATTTTTCCCTTGCATACTCTTTATCTTATTCGTCCCAACCATGCAGCACAATCTTCCTGCCTCCCAAGGTAACTTGACGGTATAGAAGAGCATAACCAGTCCATCTTTCCATCCCAGGTCCCACCCACTAGCTGCATGACTTGAGAAATACAGAGTTCATCACCAGGGCTGGGGAGACACTTGTTCAATCATGCCGCTACACAGCTAGTTACATGGTTTTTTGAACAATACCTTGAGCAACATAATGTTTTTAAGGAAGAAACCTCTGAAATTTTGATTCTCTTGATAGAGGAGGTAGGCCCCCATTATTATGTGCTCTGCTTGGAAACACATGATATTCTGCATGTTTGGCAGTGCACAAAAGGATGTGCATATGTGTATTGAATGATCAACTCAAACACCACAGCTTTAATTCTGGAGCAAGATTTTGTTTTACTGAAAAAGCCTATGGTCATTTAATTACAATTTATTGTTTTGTAACAAATTACAGCATTGAAATACTTGGCAAATTTGTTAGGAAAAAAAGAAGAAATGGCAAAAAGGCAATTTAGGGAGGGATGATTCAAGTTCCCACTATTTTAAAATTTGAAAACAATTACACTTTTCTTTGTAGTTCTCCAAGTCACCCACTCTCATAAACTCAGAAATGTGATCTAAATGCAGCTGTGAAGCAGAGAGGTATTTTCTGCTGATTTATTCAGGAATGTCACCATCCATTTCAGCACAGGAATATTAATTAGGGAGGCAAATGATAATAATGATACTAAGCAAAATAAAAGGAACAATCTAATTTAGTGATTTCAAGTTTATACAAGGAAGAAAAGCAGGTGAAGAAGCTTAATGAATGAAGCATGAGAGAACCTCATCCCCATCTTCTGCACTGGAAGTATTTTGCAGCTGAAATGTCAATAGCAATAAGTGGTGAGTGCTCAGGGGGCTAATTTTCTGCCTCACAAGTTTTAGCCAAAGCTGGGGTGGCACCAGGCTTTTGATTCAATTCAGTTTCAGAAAACCGTGTTGACTCCTTTGGGGTCTCAGTCCTCCTCCATTACAGATACTGCTGCTCTCCCCCTCCTCAGTCCCTTCATCTCTTGTCTTTCTTTGCTCAGGCATATGTGATTTCTATAACACCTCCCTGCTGTTTCAGCAGTGGTACAGAGACAAGATTCCAAGGAGATGAGCAGAACAGATGTGGCTGCACTCCTCAGCTCCTGGGACTTGTTAAGCATTTGGTTAGTGGTCTCCTCAGCTCTTCTTTTGTCTCAGACTGAGCATGTACACGTTGCCAGATGGGTAACAGAGGCAATGAAAGGAGTTTCTGTTCTCCTGTGGATGTTCTTCTTCTGGCAGCTTCAGCTAATAGAATAAATAATACTTTCTTTTAGTGCATGAGATTTTGAATGAATGTGTAAATAGCTTTCAACATTTGTCTGAGTTCCTGAGTAAGGAACTATTAGGTCTAAATACTTGTCAGCTGAAAGAGAAGTGCTTAGATTCAGGCCCTTCCCCGTGTTTAATTTGCAGTACACTCTCAATTCTCTTAAATTTGACATGGTATAGAAAAGATGATCAAAGCTACTTAGGAGTTTTAGCACAGATATTCCCAGCTAGACAATTTAGCTAAATCAGCCATTTAAAACCTGCTCTTGGCTTCAGTCTTGCTCTTGGTGGAATATATAAGGTGGTGTTTAAGGGTAATTGTGTTAGGAGGGCTGTCTTCTGGCATAGAGCACTGTTTTGAGTGGCTGAATAGGATGTAAGTTTGTGCTATGGATGTTTTAGACGATGCTATTGCCACCTGTGGAACACTGGTTAAGTCAGGAACAGAATCTTTGAAGACATGTATGTGCTGCCCTGTTGCTTGTATCTCTGTATTCAAAGATACGGTTCTGGCTGCCTTGCTTGTGCAAGGCATGTGAAATGAAGCCATAAGGATTTAAAAAGCATGTATCTATTTGTCCACAAAATAAAGGGGAAAATAAACCTTCTTTTGGTTGGTTTGGTGGGGTTTATTTTGGTTGTTGTTGTTTGGTTGTTTTTTTTTTTTTCTCAGAGTATTCTAATTTGAAAAGGAAAATTATATATGCATTAGTTCAAAGCTAGATATTTTGTGACCAAAAAAAGACTTTTTCTAGTCAAATCACCATCATACCCATTTTTGGGTACATTCCCTAGAACACTGTTTTAGTACAAGATAAAGTGTACAAAAATACTACAGTATTTTTTCAGTCATAATTATACTTTGATAAATTTATCAAAATTTCTAATTATTTCAGTG
Organism: Corvus brachyrhynchos; assembly: GCF_000691975.1. Classification (NCBI taxonomy): domain Eukaryota; kingdom Metazoa; phylum Chordata; class Aves; order Passeriformes; family Corvidae; genus Corvus; species Corvus brachyrhynchos. The sequence goes on from NW_008237648.1 coordinate 940,475, forward strand.
TACACTTTATAACATCTTTCAATTTCTAATGTGTAGGAATATTTCAACAAGTAAAAAGGAAGGCTATTTCAGATAGTAAAAAGGAAAGGATGAATTTTAGTTTATTGTTTGAAAGCTGGTCAACAAGATTTAGTCTCTCTATAAAATTCCGGAAGGTAATGATTACTAGGAATCCATGTGGGGTTCCTACAGAAACTGCTCTGATATTCTCCAGCTGTAAACCAGGTTATGGCAAGAGTAGGAAAGAGGCAGTTTAACTTCCAGTATCAGTGTAGAAAATAATGATCCATTTTTATCTCTGATCTATCCTCTTTCTTATACACAGGATGTAGGTGTCATTAAAAAGAAACCATTCTAAATACAGAAGGCTTATAAAGTTCAATTTTGTCTCCCCATCCCCAAACAGTGTCCACAACAACACAGTCAAGGATGGACAAATTTCAGTAGTTACTGAAAGCAGGAGAAAGCACAGGAGTTAGACCCCAGAAAAAGTGACATGTATCTGGGACCAAAGTGCTGGGTTGTCTATGTGCAGGGAATATACTGTTGTCTTGCAGGAGAAGAAAATAAAATAACAGTTCTCAAGGATGCTATGAAATCACCATAAGATTATGAAATTTTATAGCTCCCATCTCATGCTAGACTGTGTGCTTGAGGATGCATAGCCACAGCTATAAGATAGACTTGGGCTTTTTACCTGCAATAATAAAAACCTATCCTCTCTGGCAATTTTCTGTTGCCAGAACAATTTAGTGCTTAATACATCTCAGCCTTGCCTTCAGCGAGCTCTGTGCTGTTTGCATCTTCTGCCAGGTAAAAGCAGAAGTCATTTGTGCCACTGGATGTCTAATGCCTACCCTACTTTTGTTGTTCAGAAGGTTGATAACCATAAGACAGAGGCCAGGTATCTCATTGTCACAATCACATGGATCTAGTGATCCCCATTCTCTATAGCATGGAGGAAAACATAAACTGAATTGTTACAGTTTTAGGATATTCCATATCAGTGATTCCAAACAAAACCTATTCTCGGTCTACTTCGATCTGAGCTTCAAGGCTCACTAAGTTCCCAGCTTTTATCCCTTTTGTTCCTGTGTCAGAACTGTGTATACTGATCCATTTTTATCCCTAACATCTACTGTGACTGACCTCTGCAGATATCCTCCTAGGCCATGTGCAGGATGTAACTGTCATAAAAATAAACCATTCTAAACACAGAAGGTCTATAAACTGTGCACTGGTAACAATTCCTTTTCAAATTATTTATGGATTATTTTCTTGAGTTATTGTATGAGGTTTCAGCAATAGCAAAAAAATCCAAGTTTTTAGCCCTTTGGCGCAGAAGTGAAACTTGAAGCTGCCTGTACAGTAACATTGCTTTAACTGATGTCATTCTCTGCTGGAGAAAAAGCTCTTAAGTCACAGCTAGCCCCTTTGTTTACACTACTTTAAAGCTAAATATGCAAACATTTGTTCAGGATAGACTTCTTGCGACAAAGAGGTTCTGCTTTGTCTGAAATATTCTGTCTGGAAAGGAAGGATATTTTCTGGTCATGTTGGCAAGCCTGTAGGGAATGTGATTAATCTTCTCTGTCCTGTTGCCTGTGCAAATAAGGAGCTGCAGGAAAGCAGGTTAAGTAACTTTCTAACTAGTGGATGAGGTAGTTTCAAAACACAGATATCTCTCTTATCTGATGAAGCCATGTTTCAACTGCTACTTAGGATATACTAAACTCTCAACAAGGATCACAACTTGTTGTGTTAAGTTATCTATAAATTTCCAGAATGAGATCTTAATCTATAAAGAACAGTTGAGTCAGATGATTCTTAGCCTAAATAAAAGGGAAAATGTTGTGGTAAATAAAGGTCAAATCACTAAAATATAATTAGCCTTGTCAGGCCTAAGCTAAGCTGTTATACAAAGTGCTCATGATGTTTTATTGGTAAATAAAAAACCCAACGTTATGCCTAATTCCCCTCCAGGGCATCTGGAAAAGGGGCCTGCTCTCTCAAAGCATGGTTCACTCTGACACAGACAGCTATGTTGTGTCACACAGCATGACTTTGTGTAGGGACTAAGGTCCTAAACACTTTCTTTTCCACTATTGTTGCCTTCACTGCTAGTGGTACTAAAAAAAAGAAAGTTTTTATGCCAAAAATTTCTGTTGTCCCAGTAGGGTTACTGAATGTTAACCATGAGACTAGATTACACAACCAAAGTATTTCATAAGTTAGCTGTTTTCATGCATCTTTTTGCAAAACAGTAGAGATTCTTAGTAACAACCCCCACCTTGGTTAAAGGAAAATGTTGCACAAAATGGTTCATAGAGTTGATATCTGACCAAAAATGCTTAAATCCACAGACTTTCAAGAAGTCTGCATTACCGTTTGAACTTTATCATTGGAACCAATCTTTAGCCTAAACACTTCGTTATTTTTTTAGCTTTAGTACATAAAGACTCAGATACCAAAGATATCCAATTATTTTTCCAATAAAAAAAGATACCAAAGATAAATCCAATTATTTTTTATTTTCATAGAATCATAGAATATTCAGAGTTGGAAGGCACCCATGAGGATTGTTGAGTCCAAGTCCTGGCCCGGCACAGGACACCCCAAGAATCATACCATGTGTCTGAGAGTGTTGTCCAAACACTTCTTGAACTCTGTCAGGCTTGGTGCTGTGAACACTTTTCTGGAGAGCCTGTTCCAGTGTCCAACCACCCTCTGGGTGAAAACTTTCTCCTGATATCCCAGCTAAATCTCCTCTGACACAGCTTCACACCATTCCCTCGGGTCCTGTCACTGATCACCAGAGACAAGAGATCAGTACCTGCCCCTCCTCTTTCCCTTAACTTCCAGTATCAGTGTAGAAAATAATGATCCATTTTTATCTCTGATCTATCCTCTTTCTTATACACAGGATGTAGGTGTCATTAAAAAGAAACCATTCTAAATACAGAAGGCTTATAAAGTTCAATTTTGTCTCCCCATCCCCAAACAGTGTCCACAACAACACAGTCAAGGATGGACAAATTTCAGTAGTTACTGAAAGCAGGAGAAAGCACAGGAGTTAGACCCCAGAAAAAGTGACATGTATCTGGGACCAAAGTGCTGGGTTGTCTATGTGCAGGGAATATACTGTTGTCTTGCAGGAGAAGAAAATAAAATAACAGTTCTCAAGGATGCTATGAAATCACCATAAGATTATGAAATTTTATAGCTCCCATCTCATGCTAGACTGTGTGCTTGAGGATGCATAGCCACAGCTATAAGATAGACTTGGGCTTTTTACCTGCAATAATAAAAACCTATCCTCTCTGGCAATTTTCTGTTGCCAGAACAATTTAGTGCTTAATACATCTCAGCCTTGCCTTCAGCGAGCTCTGTGCTGTTTGCATCTTCTGCCAGGTAAAAGCAGAAGTCATTTGTGCCACAGGATGTCTAATGCCTACCCTACTTTTGTTGTTCAGAAGGTTGATAACCATAAGACAGAGGCCAGGTATCTCATTGTCACAATCACATGGATCTAGTGATCCCCATTCTCTATAGCATGGAGGAAAACATAAACTGAATTGTTACAGTTTTAGGATATTCCATATCAGTGATTCCAAACAAAACCTATTCTCGGTCTACTTCGATCTGAGCTTCAAGGCTCACTAAGTTCCCAGCTTTTATCCCTTTTGTTCCTGTGTCAGAACTGTGTATACTGATCCATTTTTATCCCTAACATCTACTGTGACTGACCTCTGCAGATATCCTCCTAGGCCATGTGCAGGATGTAACTGTCATAAAAACAAACCATTCTAAACACAGAAGGTCTATAAACTGTGCACTGGTAACAATTCCTTTTCAAATTATTTATGGATTATTTTCTTGAGTTATTGTATGAGGTTTCAGCAATAGCAAAAAAATCCAAGTTTTTAGCCCTTTGGCGCAGAAGTGAAACTTGAAGCTGCCTGTACAGTAACATTGCTTTAACTGATGTCATTCTCTGCTGGAGAAAAAGCTCTTAAGTCACAGCTAGCCCCTTTGTTTACACTACTTTAAAGCTAAATATGCAAACATTTGTTCAGGATAGACTTCTTGCGACAAAGAGGTTCTGCTTTGTCTGAAATATTCTGTCTGGAAAGGAAGGATATTTTCTGGTCATGTTGGCAAGCCTGTAGGGAATGTGATTAATCTTCTCTGTCCTGTTGCCTGTGCAAATAAGGAGCTGCAGGAAAGCAGGTTAAGTAACTTTCTAACTAGTGGATGAGGTAGTTTCAAAACACAGATATCTCTCTTATCTGATGAAGCCATGTTTCAACTGCTACTTAGGATATACTAAACTCTCAACAAGGATCACAACTTGTTGTGTTAAGTTATCTATAAATTTCCAGAATGAGATCTTAATCTATAAAGAACAGTTGAGTCAGATGATTCTTAGCCTAAATAAAAGGGAAAATGTTGTGGTAAATAAAGGTCAAATCACTAAAATATAATTAGCCTTGTCAGGCCTAAGCTAAGCTGTTATACAAAGTGCTCATGATGTTTTATTGGTAAATAAAAAACCCAACGTTATGCCTAATTCCCCTCCAGGGCATCTGGAAAAGGGGCCTGCTCTCTCAAAGCATGGTTCACTCTGACACAGACAGCTATGTTGTGTCACACAGCATGACTTTGTGTAGGGACTAAGGTCCTAAACACTTTCTTTTCCACTATTGTTGCCTTCACTGCTAGTGGTACTAAAAAAAAGAAAGTTTTTATGCCAAAAATTTCTGTTGTCCCAGTAGGGTTACTGAATGTTAACCATGAGACTAGATTACACAACCAAAGTATTTCATAAGTTAGCTGTTTTCATGCATCTTTTTGCAAAACAGTAGAGATTCTTAGTAACAACCCCCACCTTGGTTAAAGGAAAATGTTGCACAAAATGGTTCATAGAGTTGATATCTGACCAAAAATGCTTAAATCCACAGACTTTCAAGAAGTCTGCATTACCGTTTGAACTTTATCATTGGAACCAATCTTTAGCCTAAACACTTCGTTATTTTTTTAGCTTTAGTACATAAAGACTCAGATACCAAAGATATCCAATTATTTTTCCAATAAAAAAAGATACCAAAGATAAATCCAATTATTTTTAATTTTCATAGAATCATAGAATATTCAGAGTTGGAAGGCACCCATGAGGATTGTTGAGTCCAAGTCCTGGCCCGGCACAGGACACCCCAAGAATCATACCATGTGTCTGAGAGTGTTGTCCAAACACTTCTTGAACTCTGTCAGGCTTGGTGCTGTGAACACTTTTCTGGAGAGCCTGTTCCAGTGTCCAACCACCCTCTGGGTGAAAACTTTCTCCTGATATCCCAGCTAAATCTCCTCTGACACAGCTTCACACCATTCCCTCGGGTCCTGTCACTGATCACCAGAGACAAGAGATCAGTACCTGGCTTTCCCTCACAAGGAAGTTGTAACTGCAATGAGGTCTCCCCTCAGTCTCTTCCAGGCTGAATAGAACAAGTGACCTCAGCTGCTCCTCACACTTCCCCTCAATGTCCTTCACCATCTTCACAGCATTCCTGTGGACACTATCTAATAGCTTCATTCCTATGTTGTGTGCCTGAAACTGTCCCCAGGACTCCAGGTGAGGCCGCCCCTGTGGAGAGAAGAGCAGGACAATCCCCTCCCTTGCCCAGCTGGCGATGCTGTGCCTGATGCACCCCAGGACATTGTTGGCCCTCCTGGCTGCCAGAGCACTGCTGACGCATGTTCAACTTTCTGTTGACCAGGACCCCCTGTCAGAGACTGAAATATTATATTTTATGACTTAAACATTTTCTTAAAGGACTTTTAAAACTGTATTACAAAAGCTGAAGAGAAGACTACCACACCCTGAATGGGGCCCTGAGGCCTGACACTGCTTGCTGATGAAGATAAGAT
>NW_008237648.1:947080-947468 GCF_000691975.1 Corvus brachyrhynchos
CATCCATTTTTTGGCAACAACATCTAACCTCGTTTGGTTTTAATCTCATTTCTGGGAATATTTTGAACCTTCTAAGTTCTTTCCGGTTTATGCTCAGAGACTTAGCTTGCTTTGCTTTCCTGGGTCTAAACCGGATCGTAACACCCCCAGGTCCCTTCCTGCAGGGCTGCTCTCCAGCCCCTTATTCCCCAGTCTATGCACACAACCAAGGTTGCCCCATCCCAGGTGCAGAATCCGGCACTTTCCCTTTGTAGTGGTTTGGTCCAAAATACTCATTATTGTTTATCTGCTGTGAGATAAGAATTAGGAGAAATGCAAAACAGGCACCAAACTTGAAAGAATATAAAGAAGTTTATTAACAGACCTAAAAGAAGGAAAAAAAAATTAT
>NW_008237648.1:948185-960418 GCF_000691975.1 Corvus brachyrhynchos
GGCCCGGCCTGGCCCAAGCAGGGCCTGGCCGGGCCCGCTGGCCCCCACACGGGGCCCGCAGCCACCTGTCCCAGCGCCGGAAACGAGAGAGAGCTTGGAGGGGGAGTTTGCCTATTCTTAAATGTGGATCACAGAGGTGATCACAACTTTAAGTGGCTTAGAGAATTGTCCATATCCAAACTGGCCAGCTGATAGGTTCTATCAGTTCCCAGAGGAAACTGTAAGCACCCCTTAGCAAGGACGTCCCTTCTGGGACTATGCTTGCTAACCTATGACACCCTTGTTGAACTTCATAGAGCTGGTGATTGCCCAATCTTCTGATTTGTTGAAGTCTCTGCAGGGCCTCCTTGCCCTTGAGGGAATCGACAACTCCTCCCAGTCTAGTGTCATTGGCAAACTTACTTAGTAATTTTAATTACTTTTAATTACTTTAGTAGTTTAATTTTACTTAGTTACTAGTTTAGTAGTCAAGCAAAATGTGGAGACACTCAGAACTTAACATAAGACGATTAAGCAATCCTAACAATACATTCAATGGCTAATCATTTTTTCCTGTAGCTGTAGAATGCTGCAGTAGTGTCTTCACCTATTCAATTCAGTATAATAAAGATTAAATAAATATTAAATAAGTACCTGCACCATTACACCGAAGGGCATGCCTTGTGTGCAAAGGTCTCCAGAAGGTCTCGAGTCTCTGGTTATTCCTATTGCAAGTTTTCTGTTTGCTACAGAAAGTGGAGGCCAGAAGGTCTGAATCAATGAAATACTGCTGAATAGAACGGTTGAGGTATTTCTTCCAGCTAGTAACTGAACTCAGATTTTTATATTGCCTTTATTTATCCACTTTAGAAAATGAAACTTCTCCTTTTTTTTCAGAAATTCCAAACTGTGGTGGGCAGATGTCTTAATAAATGTTTATACAGTAGGAAAATTTTATCTTCACAATTTTTTCCTAATAAGACTGGTGGAAATTCCAGCTAGAAATATATTCCACTCACAGGAAGATTATAGATCTGGGCACTTAAAACCTTTGCATCACCAGCTTTGTAGGGATTGTCTGAGATTTTCAACCTGAAAGTTATTGGAGCTACATTCCATTAGACTCTAAACCATTAGATATAACATGGAACACTACATCAGAGATGTTTCACAAAAGGTCATTTACTTCTGAGTCATCGAAATAGGTTACCAAAGAGCATTTAAGCTTCCATTAAGTAGCCATTCCTTATTAAACTGTATTACAGAATGAATAATGTCCTCAATATTCCTAAATGGCCACAATGATTTTATAAAGGTTATCTGCAATACACCATTGAAAATTCTAAAAAAATAAGCCTCTTTATTTATATGGTAGAAATTCTTCAGATAAGATTAATGAGCAAACTAAAATTTGGCAGAACTAATTATTTTGGAGTGGCACTTGACAATTAAATGTATCTATAAAAGTCTAACATTTACAAATGAAGTAAAGGACAAATTTGGCACCATCTCATTATGTTTTTAATCCAAGCTAAAATATTGCTAAGCAGGATGTAGCTCTAAGGTGTTTGTGACATGCAGATTTACTGTACATCAGAATATCCTTGTGGCACATGTAGCTTGTGTAGAAGCTCCAACTCATGGGCAGCCCCCATGACACTTCAGGTTCTCTGCCTACTCTAAGAAAGGCTTTTGCTGATAAATAGAAATGCACGGTCTGCAAGTTTTCATGATTTTTCAATGGAGTAAAGATATTGCGAAATTACAATAATTAAATGTAATTTAATGAGCCTACCATGCAGAAATGCACTCTTGCAGCAACAGAGGCCAAGAGAGTCCTGGCCTGAACTAAGATGGGTGCTGCCCACAGGTCGAAGGATGTTATTCTCTTCCTCTGCTCTGCACTGGGGAGGCCACATGTAGAGTGCTGTGCCCAGTTCTGGGCTCCCCAGTACAAGGAAGACACTGGAGAGAGTCCAGTGAAGGGCCGCAAAGATGATGAAGGGACTGAAGCATCTCTTCCTCTTGAAGAAGAATTTAAAAAAAAGGCAAGTATAAACAATGTTACAACTTCATGCTTGTAATAGAGGCTATGGATGAGAAGGTGGTCCATGAGACAATCAGCTAATTATGTCTTTGTTGAAGCATGCATTTCCTGTCGTGTTCTGCATACCTGTCTGGAGAGGGATGCAGCAGGCTCTTATGAAAATGTATGCTGTCACCTTTGCTGGCAGTGTTCAAGGAATGAGAGATCCAGGTTTAAAAGAGACATGAAAAAGTGTGTATACAGACTACTGGGGCACCCTACCTGAAATACTGAGTATCTGCCACACACTAGAAGGTCTTGTTCAGCCTGGAACTGCAGCTGTGACAATCACCAAGACCCTGACTGATGAGAAGAGATGGAAATAGTACAGCTGGTTTAGTCTAGGGAAGTAAAAAAGGTGAAGGAGAGCTAAAAGATTATGTCTGCAAACAAATTCAAGTGTTTCTCAGTTTCCAGCTAGAGAATTGCAGTATTGTGACTTTTGAAAACATAGTTTGATAAGGCCACACAATATAATACCAAGTGATATTTGTCATTGTGGAAAAACAGATAGTGTGATTTAAATTATTGTTTCCAGACCTGTCTGGACAAAAGGACAGAAACGAATAACTTGTCAACATGTTTCTTTCAATATTTGAAAACAGTATTATTGTACTTCAGCTCTGGTTTTGGCTAAGCCTAAAATGTCCAGCTATTTTTATTCAGCAAAACTGTAATATTCAAGCCACCAAATGTGGGTAGACAGTGTAAATAGGCTCTTTATTCTAGAACCATATTTACTCACTCTGGTGTCAGTTCTGGGCTGTTCAGTCTAATCTGGTACTTTGTGCTTTCAGTTACGTGGACATGTTGGAACCACAGATGTTACAGTGAAGCAGATTCCATATTACTTCAGGGATCTCAGCATGAAAAGTTGATTTCAGGTGGTGGTGAGTAATTGAGTTTGTATTTTTGTGAGTCAATGCAAGGACAGGTGGGGAAAATAAACACAATTTATTTACCTAATATATTCCTCAATCTCAAATTTATTTGTTTTGGTTGGTCTGATTTTTTTTTTTTTTTTAAGAATAGAAACAAGTACAAAATCATAGAAGCCTCCACATGTTTCACCATCATAGCTCAAACATAGATTGAATCCTAATTCAGTTTCAGTCTGTTGGACTAGACTGTGGAAATTCAAATTTCCTGCATAACAAAAAAACAAAGCAGTCAACAATGTGACAAAATTGTCTGTGTTCAGATCAATTTATTTTATTCTACGTAATGGGACTATAATGTTTTAGTTGAATACAGTACTGGATTTAGTTTGTAATGGGCCTTTTGGGATGAACATATGTATTCCAGTTCAAAACGTATGATACATTTTAAAATAGAGGATTTAAATAATGTATTTTCTTAGGAAGAGCAGGGAGTTCATGCTGCCAAGGGAAGTATGTTAGACTGATAGTTTTGGTTTACTAGGACCAATCAGATATAGATCTCTAATTATCTCTTAACCTTTAAATTTTCAAAACTCCTGATAGCTTATGATAAACTAATGAATTTTCTCAGTCCAGTTTCTGGCAAGAATGGATATGCTCCTCAAAAAACAATATAATTCCTGATTTTATGTGCTGTTTTAGCTTTGGGATAAATGGGTATGGGAAAAAGAAACCCAAACAAGACTTGCAGCAGCTTGTAGTAGGAGGCTGATTTATAAAACAATGCCTCTTTGGTACAGTTTGTTTATTGGGTTCTTAGAATTTGAAAGGTGAAAGGACAGACTTGCTCCTTCCTCCTTGTAATCCCACATTGTATGATTCTGCATTTATGAACAGCAAATTAATTCTGGACTGTTGCTTTATTCCAGAGGTCACATGAAGTTTTTGTCTTTTTTAAAATTTTAACTATGAATTAGAGGTACTGTGGTCTAAATATTTTCATCTCATACCTTGAAAGTATCTGTAATGGATTGTTTGCAACAGAACATACATTATCTGTGTGCATCTGGGGTGTTAAAACATAATAATTTACAAGAATCTGTGATCAGTTTTCCAGAAGATAACAAGACAAGGGTCATATTCTATCCCCTTCACCCCCCAATTATTATGAGGTCATTATGAGGACTTTTTTCCAGGGACTTTGTGACAAAGGTCAAAGGAAAACTCATTTTTTGTCCTTGGGTTTTTTTTGCCTTGTCTTTTGCAGAACAAATTTTTCCTTAAAATATCTTGTAATGAAGCGAAAGAATTCTTCCCTTCTCTCCCACGGCAAACCCTGGGACCATTGTCATAACACAAGGATAATTTATCCTCCTGTCTCTAGGGCTAGCACATAATTCTCTACAGGTTTCTGCTGTGTGAAAGTTGGACTATTTCTTTGTCTTATTGCAGCATCCAAGAGTTTACAGCTGCTAAAATAATTGTCATTACATTGAAGAGAAAATAAAATATCATCCCAGTGTACCTTTTTGCTCTGAAACGTGTGTGTAAAGAGGATGTGCTAGTCTTTGGTTGTTTTTAAACTCTTTATTACCAACCTGAGATCATGTCCTCTACCTCAGTGATGGAGCCTGAATTATAAAACATTGCAAGTACAAAAATTTGCTAGGAGTCTTCCTTATATCTCATATGACTTCTTATAGAAGACATCAATATAAAGATTTGTATGCTGTCTTTGATTTCTGCTTTCCTACGTATAACAATTTTCATTTTTGGATCTTTCTTTATTTTATTGTATAGCTTGCAATATTCAAATCCTGTGGCAAAGGTAAGTAGAGAGTTTAGGCTGATGAAACAGTTTGGCTGAAGACTACTAATAAACTTCAACAATTTTGAGCTTTAGGAGTGACATATTAAATCTAGAAGGCTCATATTTTGTACACTCCTTTCAGAAGCAATTGTACAGTATCTGAAAATCCCAAAACCTAAACCAGCATATAGATTTACCAATATTACGATATTTGTGCCTGGAAAAACACACCATTTTAAGGAAGTATATGCCTAAAAGCATTGTAGCCTAGTGCAAGTTAGTGGACTGGGAAGGGAGCCACAAACTGAAGTATTTCTAAAGGCTAAAATTCATGTATAATTTAATACCTCTTGTACAGTGAAGCAGTAATTATCTCTGATATTCCACAAAATAAACTAATCATTCCACAACTCAATTTACTGCAGCACAGGGAAGAATATTAAAAGCTTTCTGAATAATGAGGCACTAATTTTAGTTTCTGTATTATTTCTATTAGTGATAATTGTCTGCTATATGGAGATTTCAGTGGAAAGACTGTAAAGCTACCATAGTGGAAAAGGAGCCAACACTTTGTTTGAAATAAAAAATCCTCTAATAAAAAATTAAGTGGCAAGTGTTCATGTACTATCTTGATCCAAATCAGTTAATTAATAAATATGTATATTTAAAATGCAAATATTTAAGGATTTAGTTGCAGGGTGATTGGTGGGAATTAAAAAGTTTGAGTTGGGGTTCTGGATTCTATCTGAGTAAATAATACCTCAGTGGAAGCATATTTACTCAGCACTGTTATCCTTTATAGTTCAGCACATTTGCATGACTTTTATTTAATTTCAATCAGACTGGATAGTTGCCAGCAGGTTGACTATGGGCAGAAGAACTGGCAAGGCCCCCAGGAGCAGTTGTCATAAATTCCACACTTTAAATTTGAATGTGTTCAATTGCAGAAACACATAAAGTCCATGGAAGCAGCTGCCTATAATTCTCAAGTTTGTCAGTTGGCAATGCTCCCTCATACATTAGGGTCACAGATGCTGCTTTCATGTCAGCTGAACACATCTTCTCCTGGTGGAAATTCTCAACTGTCTGGTTGGACACTGAAAAGCACCAGGACATCAGAAAAGCATGGTGGTACTGAGCTGAATTTAAATAAAGACTGCTCGTATGATAGCACCTGGTTGGTTGTTGTTTTTTTCTGTTTTAGTTTGTTTGGATTTTTTTCGGTGTGTGTGGTTGGGGTTTTTTTGTTTGCCTTTTGTTTTTGGGGGTTTTTTTTGGTGGGTTTATTTGGTTGATTAGGGATTTGTTTGTGAATTTTTTTTAAACTTCCTTGCATTTTTTTTAACATAATCTCTGTACTAGTGAAGATAGTCACTTAGCTATCTATCTTTGGTGGCACCAGGCAATACTTTTGGAGGGAGAGATTCCCCCTCCGATATCGGCACCTGGGTGTGCCTGATGAGAAGAGGTCCTTGGTGAGTCTGTCATACTGAGAAGAGTAGAACAATGTACAGATAATTGAAAAATATGGAAATACTTTTTCTAGGGATGTATAGGAGACAGTGAAGTGTGTGGTGGTGTTAAAACAAGAGGAGCTTAGAGGAGGGAACTTGGTCTGCATCTGCTATTTTATTTGCTTTATATTTGGAAACAAACAGTGTAGGCTAGTTGATGGTCAGATGCAGTCTGCTGTCAGAGCTTAAAGCATTGGCTTTTGTGCCTCGAAGGAGACAGATTCATGAGTCCTACTTGGACTGGCCCATCTCCCTGGCCAGTGGCTGTGGGGATGGGAGGCTGCTCTGGAGAAGGCTTCTAAGGATTTATAAATCTTCCTTCTGGGAAACCTGAAGGGCCTGACAAAGGATTTCCACAAGGAAGCACGTGGATAAGTGGCAAACAAGGGAGATAAGAGGAGGGCTGGCTAAGAAACCCAGATTTTTCTCAGAGAAAGTGCTTGGAGCTGTGAGGTTGCAGAAGTCAGAGAAAGTGAGTGAACTGTTTAGTTACAGAGCTAAAAGTGACTCAGTACTGCTTGATAGCAAATTGAGTGAAATAATCAAATGAAATTGAGAGGAATGATTTGTTCCTCTTCAATGAGAAGTTGCCAGCAGATTTGCTCTGGAAGATAGCAAGTTGTGCTGAAAAGTGAGATACTTGTGAGATGGATGTTATCATAACACTGAACTGTTGAAACATTTCTTGGTTCAGCACTTAGTATTTTTGATGTAGCATCTTAGCTATCTATGTATCTATCTATATGCAGAGGAAGATTCTTCTGTGTTAGGCAAGACTGTATACATGGTTAGAACAAATAGAGGTATTTAAATCATACCCAATCTATTGAAACCACTACTCAGTTATTTTAAGATTCTCTTTTAGAAAACTATGTGCAAAGAAAATTTAGGATTGTCTATTCATTCACACTGATTTAAGCTTCAGGGAACAGAGTTTTAAGCAAATTCATAGCATGAAAAGCCATGATAAAATAAGAAATTATGAAGCCAGAGTGTTGCTTTGACTGGTAGCATCAAGTTTTGCATTCATGGAGAGTACCAGCTAATCACAGTGAGACCATGAGTTACCAAAGTGACACTGTCCTGTGTAGATGATCCCATTCAAATTAGGTTCTGACCTCTTTATTTTTTAACTCCAAAACTCGCATTTACGTAACTGTATATCTTTAATACATTTAAATACAAAACTCTTATCTTTTGTAATGGTAAATACCACATTGATTGAAATTGCAACCTACTCCTGTATTTTTCACTTTGAACCTCTTGTCAGGAGAGCAAGGGGCTGATTCAGAGAGTACCTTGGGAAACAGCCCTTAAAAACAAAGAAGTTCAGGAAGGATGAATATACTTCAAGAAAGAAATCTTGAAGGTGCAGGAAGAGACTGTCCCTCTGTGCCAAAAAATGAGCCAGCAGGAAAAATGACTGGCCTGGCTGGACAAGGAGATTTTGTAGGAACTCAGGGAAAAAACCAGGGTGTATTACTTCTAGAGAAAAGGGCAGGCAACTCAAGAAGTATTTAAGGATGTTGTTAGGTCATGCAGAAAGAAAATTAGAGAGGTAAAAGCTCAATTAGAGCTTAATCTGGCCACTTTTGTAGAGGATAATAAAAAATGGGTTTATAAATACATTGCCTTGGGGTGACTTTATGATGTGTATCCCATATCGCTGCCCTATGCCCAGAAATTAACTTTGTGCCTTTCTATGCCTCTAAACTGAGCCTGAGAGGGGGAAGGAAAAACTGAGCAAAACTTTCTCAAAGCAGTTTGCAGCTTGTTCAAGCTTACACACAGATAGCAACTTTTTTTCCCAGCTGTGGCAGGGGAGAGAGGAGGCACCTGGCTTGCTGCTTTCCAGTCAGCTTTTGGCCAGTTGTTCAGTTTCTTTTTCTTCGGAGAGAGACTGAGAGTTGAACTTTGCTTTTCTTTCCCTGGAATTTCAGATTTTCTCCCTTTTCTACTGGACTGCTTCAACCTCAGAGCACATCAGGAGGACTTTCCACCAGGCACAGAGGGCCTGGCCCTGGGCCAAGCCCCAGCTCCGAGGAGACCAAAGGGAGGACTCTGACACTTTCCCAGGTTTTTCCTCCACAGCGAAAGATTTTATTATTTAGCATTATTTTCCTTTTCCCATGTGTTTGTTAAATAAATAGTTTTATCTCCTTCACTTTCCTTCGAGGAAAATTTATTTTTCCTGAACCTGGTGGGGGAGGGGTGGTTGTGCCTTCTCTCAGAGGGTATATTTCTAAATTTGGCCAAACCGGAACAAAAGGAGGGACAAGGAAAACCTCTATTCTTTATTGGAAGTGTTGGGGAATATAGTTATCAAAGATGAGGAAAAGGCTGAGGTACTTACTACCTTCTTTACCTCAGCTTTTAACAATAAGACAGGTTGTCCTCAGGACAACTGGCCTCCTGAGCTAGTAGACAGGAACAGGGATCAGAATAGACCCCCTGTAATCCAGAAGGAAGCAGTTAATGACCTGCTGAGCCACTCAGATGCTCACAAGTCCATCCTAGGGCGTTGAGGGAGCTGGTGGAAGAGCTCTCCAAGCCACTCTCCATCATTTATCGTCAGTCCTGGCTAACCAGGGAGATGACTGGAAGCTGCCCAGTGTGATGCCCATTCATAAGAAAGGCTGTAAGCAGGGCCAGGAAACTACAGGCCTGTCAGCCTGACCTCGGTGTCCGGGAAGGTTATGGAACAGATCATCTTGAGGGTGATCACATGGAACCTGCAGGATGGCCTGGGGATCAGGCCCAGCCAGCATGGGTTTAGGAGGGGCAGGTCCTTCCTGACCAACCTGATCTCCTTTTATGACCAGGTGACCTGCCTGGTGGATGCGGGAAAGGCTGTGGGTGTTGTGTACGCAGACTACAGCAAAGCCTTTGACACTGTTTCCCACAGCATACTCCTGGAAAGGCTGGCTGTCCATGGCTTGGACAGGTGCACCCTTCACTGGGTTAAGAACTGAGTGGATGGTCGGGCCCGGAGAGTGGTGGGGAATGGTGCTGCATCCAGTTGGTGGCCAGTCACTAGTGAGGTCCCCCAGGGATCTGTGTTGGGCCCAGTGCTGTTTAATATTTTTACTGATGATCTCAATGAGGGGATCATGTCCACTATTTGAAAATTTGCAGATGACACCAAGGTGGGTGTGAATGTCAATCTGCTGGAGGGTAGGAGAGCTCTGCAGAAGGACCTGGAAAAGCTGGATCGATGGGCCAAATCCAACAGTATGAGGTTTAACAGACCAAGTGCTGGGTCCTGCACTTTGGCCACAACAACCCCCTGCAGCACTACAGGCTGGGGACAGTGTGGGCAGAAAAGGACCTGGGGGTACTGATTGACAGCAAACTGAATATGAGCCAGCAGTGTGCCCACATGGGTAAGAAGGCAAGTGACATCCTTGCCTGTATCAGGAATAGTGTGGCCAGTAAGACCAGGGAAGTGATTCTTCCCCTGTACTCGGCACTGGTGAGGCCACACCTTGAGTACAGTGTCCAGTTCTGGGCCCTTTAATTTAGGAAGGATGTTGAGATGCAGGAGCATGTCCACAGAAGGGCAGTGGAGCTGCTGAAGGGTCTAGAGGGTAAGTCCTATGAGGAGTGGTTGAGGGATCTGGGGGTGTTTAGCCTGGAGAAAAGAAGGCTCAGAGGACACCTTATCACTCTCTACAACTGCATGAGAGGAGGATGTAGCCAGGTGCGGGTCAGTCTCTTCTCCCAGGCAGCCAGTGACAGAATGAGAGGACACAGCCTTTAGCTGTGCCAGGGAGGTTTAGATTGGACATTAGGAAGAAGTTCTTCACAGAAAGAGTGATTGGGCGTTGGAATGGGCTGTCCAGGGAGGTGATGGATTCACCGTCCCTGGAGGTGTTTAAGAAAAACTGGACGTGGGACTTAGTTCCATGTTCTAGTTGACAAGGTGGTGGTGTTCAGTCATAGGTTGGACTCAATGATCGCAGAGGTCTTTTCCAACCTAGCTGATTCTGTGATCCTGTGAATGTTACTGATGGGATTTTGTATCTTTAATTACTTTTTATTTTGTTCTTTTATAAAAATTATTTTTCTTTTTGTCAATATGCTCCACAAATACTAATAATTATTGCAGAAAATTTGTATTGTACAAAAGATCTGTTACCTTCATTTTGGTTTTAAGGAATGAAAAAAAATCCACCCAGACAACCCCCCAGCAAACAAATACACCATCACTGAAAACACTATAATAAAAAAGAAAAAAGCTCCTTCTAACTCCTCAATATATATGTTCTCTTACTTATCCTAGAGCTCTGTTCCTCTTTTCTTCTTTAGTAAGCAAAAAACTGATGATTAAACTGATAATTAACTGATGATTCTAGATGGCAGCATTTTTTCCATCTATGTATTTCTAAAGGTGGTATGTATTTATGGCAAAAGCATGTTGAACAAGTAAGGCAATTACAATAGTGCATTTGGACATAAAAATGTTTTGAGTTTTAAAGCAAGAGTAAAATTAGTTGTGAATAGTACTATTGAACTCTCTTGTTCAATTTAACATATTTCTTCTCCTAAAGGTGCTATTCTGTAAGCTGTAAATCAGCTTTGTGGCAAACTCACGAGAAAATGAACGGCCCTGTTTATACACCATAACACAGTACAGCATGGGTCTTGTCTTGGTTTGAAAGACACGCACCTGCCAAGGAAGGCAGGAACCGCCCTTGGAATGAAAAATATGACCCCTTCCCTCTGAATTATTATAACTTCGAAATTATGGGGCTTTCAGGCAAAGATACGGGAAAACAAATAACAGTTATTTACCAGTGTGTGTATATATGTATAACAAGGCAAACAAACAACAACAACGGCAGTAACAACATGATGCCTTAGTGTTGGTATTTTCATCGACAAACGGGACAGGGAGCCCAGACAGGCGTTCCAGGAGCCTTTTATTATTTTATTCCGTTATCGGTCTCACACACAGAGTTGAGACAGAGATGGTACAAAGTTCACGCCGTTGCAGGCATCCAAATACTTCCTGGTTACAGAGCATTCTTAAAAGCTTCTTAGCCAATTAGCATGCTTCTAAAATTTACAGACAATTGTTTTAATCAATCCACAACAGCACACGTACGTCTGTTGTATACAATACTTGCTTGTTATGCCTTTATATAACAATGCACAATATTCCATTATTAAGCTTAAACCTATCTATCTTGCTAAGCATATTTTTTGCAACTTCAAAACCTATCTCAGCCAAATCTAAAAACTCTAACCATTGTTTTAATGTTCTTGCGTGCTGTTTAATTGAATCTTCTTCTGTATAATTGTATCTTCTTCTATCTTCAAGTTTTCACAGTTAGAGTTAATTCCTAAATTCTTTTTGCTTTATTTCTGAAACCTGCTTTTTTCTCACACCTAAGAGCTTTTCTACCTTTTATGTTTCCCCACACCTTAGGTTTTAGCTTTTATATTTTTCAAATCCTGTACTGCCTAGTGTGTAACTCTGAAGTTTTGTGTGGCCCGTTAACTACTGTTCTCTCAGGCTGTTTAGACATAACAAATCCTCTCTAAGTTTGCTCTTCAAGGACACCTTGATTGTCCCAGGCCCCAAAATGTGTAAACTAAAAGCCTTTGAAAAGGAGGGGTAAACTTGGGGTAACTAAATCAATAACTGAAGCTATAATTGGAGAATTAACCTTGATATGCTAATGGACCACACTTACAAAAGTGTGAAGAACCCGTGACCCAGCATCCATCTTGGGCGTAGCCTTTTTGACTGCCCAGGGCATACCTTTGAAGGCCTTTCAAATAAATACCGACTTTTATTCTCTTATTCTTGTGTAGACTCTGTTTTCAGCCACATCAAGGCATCAAACAAACGAAACCAGAAACCCAGTACCAGCCTTCTCTCGGCTGTCAGACCCTTTCCCCTTTGCTGCAGTCACGGCCACACACGGGCGGGGGGCCGGGGGGGCCCCGGCGGGGAG
>NW_008237648.1:960448-963705 GCF_000691975.1 Corvus brachyrhynchos
CGCGTGTGCCCGGGGCCCGGCCACCGCTCCACACGGGTAATGGCGGCGCAGCCGGCACCAGAGATTGAAAAGAGGCTTCTTCCTTTGCAAACTCACGGGGGGCAGCCGGTCCAGTGCCCCTCTGGATGGTGAAATGGGCTGTAGCTGGAACCTCGGAGCAGTAAGGTGGAATGGCAGGGATGAGCAGACCTCGGAGTAGCAAATGAAATATATCAGAAACTCTGCAGTTGTAGGGTGTCCTGGCAGGCTGGGGGTGCGCGGTTACAGTGTAGCGAAAACCCCGGAGCAGTGGCAGAGAATCGGCGGGGCTGGGCAGCAGCAGCCCGGCTCTCAGAGAGGCTCCCTCGAAGAGGGGAGGGACTCAGGGTCCCGGGGTTTCCCCTGAGGCACCCCAGCAGATGGTGAGGGTCCTTTCCAGTGAAATAGGGTGTTAATAAGGTCCCGGTCCAATGCCTGCTCTTACAAGCAGAGTTTCACTCATGGTAGGACAAGACAGCAGGAGAAGGAACCTCGCAGTGCTGGCAAGTTCTTCCCACAGCTACCGTGGCCCATCTCCCCTTTGAGAGTGAGAGCGATCTAGGAGCTAAGCCCAGCTCTTCACCTTACAGCCACAATCTTGCGGTATCTCTGCCTGTCCCAAGAGAAAGCCCCCCAGCTATGAGAATGCAGCCAGCTGCATTTCTCCCCCTCCCCCTCAGCTACATCTTTAGCCTCTCTTAAGTATCGGTTGTTATTGTCTCTTAGCCACAAATGGGAAAAAATTCCATGAGAGAAAGGAAAAAAAAAAAAAGGAAAAATCTTAACCTCCAACAGGTCTCTAAGAATCAGTAGCTGCAGATGACTGATGGTCTTGGGAATTGAACTTTTCCTGCTGGCACAGAAAAATGACAATTTGGTATGTCACCGGTTGGGTTAACTCCTGTAAAGGATAAAGAAACAAGATTTTCCAGTGTTTGTTCCATTTCACATTAGGAACTTCTGCAAAACACTAGCAATCTTTCTCCCCTGGCTATATAATTTTTAAAAACTTTATTTTAATAAAATAAAAAAATAAAGTTAGAATACTCTTTCAGGGTGAGAGAGTAGATTTGCTGCCTTTTATGGATACTGTTATCATTTGCATACGAAATAGCATGACTATAAAGTTAATTCCTTTGAGAAGAAACACTAGAGCAGAGTGGGAAGGCAGGGGTCAAATAGCCTTCCCATCAAAGCTTGTGTTAAGAGCAAAAAACGTGACTATAATACATCATAACTGAGTGCATTAAAGCACTGGATGTAAGCACAAGAAATCCTATACCAATATTTAGACTGGATGAAAGCAGTTAACGCTAGATTGTTTGATTCTGTATAATCCTATGAAACATTCTTAATAACTTTCATGACACAGATGAGTGATTATTGGGTGAACTAAAACGAGCATCTATGAAGACCTATTGCCAGAGCTGACACTGCAGTTAGATACCCTGTAGCACTCACCTGCTATGTACCACAATGTAGTATCACTGAATCTTCTGTTGTTTATTGCAAATTTTCTAAGCTGGGGCTGAGAAAAATACACTCATATATCTGGTTGCCAATAAATAGCAGAATTCCATTCACTTTACATTGTGAAAGACTAATCTGCTGGAATTAAAAACATTGCTTATGTTTAAGGAGGGAGGAAACAAAAGAATGAAAGAGAGGTTGTGGAGAAGGGTGCTGTTTTCTCAGGTTTTATTTTTATATGGAAATGCTGTTATTGCTATCTCTTTGTCTATTGTCTGCAAAAATCTCTTCAAGAACTTATTTGATTTCTATTTTGCTCAGAGTGCCATGGGTATTTGTGAGACTAGAGTCTCTGTAGTGAGCAAGCCCTATATATAGCAGTTAAAATATGCAGCCAAATCAGCACAAGGTGTGCTGAACAATGCAAATGTGCATTTATTCCCTGTCTTGTTCTGCTGATGATCATCTATCAGGAGGCAAACAGCACAGATGAAAGACCTGGTATCTGGCTTGTTATTGCTCACCTGACACATTCCTTCAGAAATATTCAGTCTGAGGAGGATGATTCAGCTATTGGGTAAAGCAATGAAGAAAAATCTCTCTGATATTAGGACTTTATAACAGGAGTCTATCATCCCTGCAATTATCCACTTGTACACTTATGAAATCTGTTTAGTATCACCTTTTACAGGTAGTAGGTCTCCAAAATTACGTCTTTCAAAATAATTAACCAGATCTCTGAATGCCTTGACTCATTAATGTTTCTGTACATTTTTTGAAGGAGCCAAGGGAATTTGCTGTGCAGAATATAATCTGATTTGAAAAGATATACTAGATTAAGGAAGCTGTGTTTGCCACTACATATTACAGAGCCTATCTAACTGTTCCTAGATGTCTGGATGTAAAAATAACTACTCATTCCTTCCATCATGCTAAACATCCACATCCTCACTGTTTTTCCACAGAATGAAAATATCATAAAGGTAGCTAGCACTTGCCTGCTTCCATCTAGCTAGTTCTTAGCAAATGCTTTGTGGTATATTTACTTTCTTGTGAAATTTGTTTAAAAACCTCAAAAATGAAAAAAGATAATTTCTTTAGTTGATCCCCTCTCCCTTCTTTCCCACATGCATTTAAAGAACATATTGCAGTAATTAAGTAGAATTTGCGGAGGAGGAAGGAAAAAAAAATCTTTAAAATAAATCAGTTAACTCTACATTGATTGAAGTCCCTAAAAAAGAATTTTAAATTAAGAATCTGCTGCCTTTCTAGGAATTGTTGTCTTTTTCCTCTTATTTGCATGCTGTAAGGACTGCCTTAGTTTCTGCCTTCAAAGACTAGAGTAGGGGGGTGGGTTTCAGGTGACATTCCTGTCATATCTGGGGCGTGGAAGAGATTACCTGCTTCTCTTTGAATATGGGAAAGTGTCTTTCCATTTGCAATCTCCAAAACAAGAAGTAAATTCTACTCTTTTTAATGTTTCACAACTTTATAGCTCTTAATAAAAGGGAACAAGTGTGTTTGACCAACTGCTGCAGGCCAGCAGACTTTGACTTGTAGCACTTTAGAAGAAAATTAATTCAAAACACTTTCAAAATGCTTTTGTAACATTAACAAAAAGGCCTATGTACTTTAGTCTAGAGTAAAACTGAATTTTTACTAACTTTCTAAACAAGATTTTCATGTATTTGTAGGAGGCAACATGCCTGCAACATACAACTTTCAGTAAACATAATATCTGTGTTGTTTGTTCGTTTAAGTGACTCTTT
>NW_008237648.1:963737-992780 GCF_000691975.1 Corvus brachyrhynchos
AGTGACTCTTGCCCCCCTCTGGAGTAATTAGAAGCATAGAATAGAATAATAAAGTGGTTTGGGTTGGAAGGGACTGTAAAGACCCTCTAGTTTCAATGGTCTCCTACTTCTAGTGCTATGGGCAGACACACTTTACACTAGTATACTAGTTTGAAAACAAGCCAGTGGGAGGCACCAAGTCAGAATAACAATTTAATGGGGGAAATTAAAGAAAAGGAAAAAATAAAAGAAAACACTGGTTCAAACTGACAGAGACAAGATACAACCTGACACCCTGTTAGTCAGGGTGGTGGTAGCAGTCTGGTAGAATGGTGGCTGCAGTCCTCTGAAGTGGTGATCCTGTAGAAAAAGGGTCTGCTCTTCCTCAGAAAGTCCAGTGGTGGCTGTGTAGCTCCAGTCCTCTGGAAATCCAGTGGAAAGGTTGTCTCTGGTGTTCAGAGTCTCAGATTATATCCACGATGGGATGCTTGGTTCCTCCCTCTGGGTGGAGCATCTCACAATGGGGTAATGAGTCATGAGGCCAGGTGTTGATTAGGCTCATTAACAGAAGATAGTCCAGAGGGAGTTATCTCTGAGTCATGCAGCAGGACAATGATGGGCCATTAACAGAAAGATAGTCTGGGTGGAGGAGGCAAGGAAACACTGCCCCACCTGATTTCAACAGCTCATGAGGATGGTAATAGAATTACACTGCAACCCAGGACAACTAGACCAGGTTGCTCAGCACTCAATCCTACCTGGCCTTGAACACTAACAGGGATGGTACATCCACAGCTTCTCTAGACAATGTGTGTGGTGCCTCACCACCCTCACTGTAAAGAATTTCTTCCTAATATCTAATCACCCAATATCTAAATCTACCGTCTCCCACTTTAGAGCCATTTCTCCTTGTCCTGTCACTACACTTTCTGATAGAGTCCTTTCCCATTTTTCTTGTAGGCCCCCTTTAGGTACTGGAAAGTGTTATAAGGTCTCCCTGGAGCTATCTCTTCTCCAGGCTGAACAGCCCAACTCTCTTAACCTATCTTTATAGGAGAGATGCTCCAGCCTTTCTCTGGATTTACCCAAACAGTTCCATGTCTTTCCTGTGCTGGGGACCTTAGAGCTTGGTGCAGCAACTCTGGGTGAGGTCTCACCAAAGCAGAGTAGAGGAGCAGAATCAACTCCCTTGACTTGCTGGTCACACTGCTTTTAATGCAGCCCAGAATGCAGTTGGATTTTTGGGCTGTTAGTGCACATTGCTGGCTCATGTTCAATTTCTCATCTACCTTGTCCCCGAAGTCCTTCTCCACAGGGCCACTCTCAATTCTCTCATTGCCCTGGGATTGCCCTGGCCCAGATGCAGGAGTTTACACTTGACCTTGTTAAACTTCATGAGGTTTCACAGGCCCACCTCTCAAGCCTGTCAAGGTCCTTCTGGATGGTATCCCTTCCCTCTGGAGTATCAACCAGACTACTCACCTTAGTGTCACCAGTGAACTTTCTGAGGGTGCACTCAATCCCACTGGCCATATCCCTGACAAAGACGCTAAACAATACTGGTCCCAATATGGACCCCGAGTGTGAGAGATTGGTTACGTGAAAAGGGACATATTGATTCAGGATATACAGATTCTTTGCAGCTTACTGATCTGAGAAGCTGGCTACGTGAGAACGGGCACATAGACCCTTGCAGCTAGCTGAGCAAGGTCTCATAAGACAATGCACCACACATCCTGGGTAACAACTGAAGTTACAGAATATTACATGTATCTTGCTCAGTAACTGAACCACCATTGAGTCTTACTGCTGAACTATGGGTTTATTTGCAGAGCCAGCAAGGTTAGGTTTTGGCAGCAAAACAATGGACATCTGTGGTTAGAAGGCCAGGGAAAAAGGCAGAACTGCTGACCACGAAAGGGGGTCTAAGGAGGGGTTTTAGGATCAGCTTAGTCGACGTGAACCACTTAGAATGTGCCATTACGAATATGCATAAAGCCTATTATTGTTAGTATATAAGGAGTTCTGGTACGATCAATAAATCGGATTCCTGCTGATCACTCATATTGAGCGTCTGGGTTTCCCCTCTATCGTGACACCCGAGGAACAGCACTCATTACTGCTTTCCACCCAGACATTGAGTCATTAACAGGAATTCTTTTGAGTGTGAGGATCTAGGTAACTTCTTATCCACAGAGTGCTCCACCTGTCAGATCCTTGTCACTCTGTTTTAGAGCCAAGAATGTTGTGTGCGACAGTATTGAATGCTTTGCACAACTCCAGGTAGATTATATCAGTCACTCCCCATTATCCACCAATACTGTAATCCCGTTGTAGAAGGTCACAAAATTTGCCAGCCATGGTTTGCCCTTAGTGAAGGCGTGTTGGCTGTCACCAATCCCTGTTTTCCATGTGCCTTAGACTAATTTCCAGGAGGATCTGCTCTGTGATCTTGCCTTACACTGACTGCCCAGCCTATAGTTCTCTGGGTCCTCCTTTATGTGGGTTTGTGTGTTATATTTTTTCTTTTCCAGTCAGTGGACACTTTTCCAGCCTGCCAAAACTTTCATGTGATGTATGCATTGTATATATGACCTGACAGACAGCTGTCTTTCTGTAAAGGCACAGAAAAATTCTTAGTGGAGAGATTGGCAGTTGTACTGATTATAGTACTTAATACAGCACTTGGTTCAAAATATTGTCAGCATAAAGCATTCACGTCAGCATCCCTGTTAGCTCTATTATATAAGAAATTAGCATAACCCCTTTTTACAGAGAGAACAGTGAAGGAAGAATGGGAAGAAAGTTGGCTGACTCTGTTAGGATGTGTTGGCCAGCTGCGAGGCAGAGTTAATGTCAGGACAGCTAGAACTCTATATTGTATACAGTCCTGCCATCCTGAAAAAAAACAGATGTGCTTTTGGAATTAACTTTTCTTTGTCAGACCTCTCTTTTATACTAAAATTATATTTAAGGATGATGATCTTTTTATCCATGTAGATTTTGCTTTTGTTCCACTACTTTTGTTTTTTCTCCTTGCAATGTAAGAAAATACAGTTTCAATCCATGTGGCAATGAAAATTTTATACACAAAAGAACTGGACCGTGTAGGAATCACAGAAAATGTTGTTTCTTCCTTGAAAACATTATGCAAAACAACATTCACTGTGTATTCCACAATCACACAAATTTGAGTTTTGATTCTGAGTTTCTACCAATGAAAATTGTATCTATATAAATTAAAACTGGTAATTAACACTCAGAGTCATTACCTCTGTTGGCTGTCAGTGTATTATTAATTGTACATGTATAGATGTGCATAATGTATGTAATAAATATTTTAAATGACTTCTAAGTGTAATTGATATTTCTGCATATGATATTTTGCCTG
The DNA here is from genome assembly GCF_000691975.1 of Corvus brachyrhynchos. Classification (NCBI taxonomy): domain Eukaryota; kingdom Metazoa; phylum Chordata; class Aves; order Passeriformes; family Corvidae; genus Corvus; species Corvus brachyrhynchos. The sequence goes on from NW_008237648.1 coordinate 967,108, forward strand.
TAAATAACAATAGATAATAATCTGTAGCAATTTAATCTTGTTTTAAGAACTAGCTGAATTAACTCTCTTAAAACATAAACAGCAAAAAATTTGCACAATTATTTTTAGCATTAGTTAAATAAAAACTCCTGATGAAGCTCCTGCTGTTTCTCTGAGCTAGTTTTTGCCCTTGGGAAATGATTTCAAATGGCATGGGAATAATTAATCATTACAAACAGACCGAGAACAAGTGTGAAAAAGGTAAACAGGAAGGCAAAAATACTGTACTGAAAAGATTACACAGATGTTTTGGACAATGGTTAAAAAAAGAACAAGGCAAACCTGAAAGGAAACTGGTGTTGCTAGTATGGCGTAGCTAAAGATGTGAGATCAGACTCTACAAACAGCAAGTTACTGTAATAAAGCATGAAATCAGCCTGAAAACTGTGGTCTCCTTAACTACTAAATGGAACAGGGATTAATTCTCACTGGAGAAAGCTCAAGTTAGGAATGACTGCAATAGTTTACCTGGGTCTTCCCAGCAGTCTGATGTTTAAACTGTTCACGATCTCATCCTTACTTACTAACATTCTAGGTAATGTGAATCCCTCACTAAAAATGAGGGACCACAACAGGGTCCCTCAAGTAAATCACTTGTTTGAGGCCCGCGGGAAGTATTTAATCCAGGAATAGGGTGAGTTTCTGTTCCATTGGCCTACATCAATCACCTTAGTAGCAGTTTAGGTAGATACGGTACCTATAGCTGTCACCAGTGATGAAACGTAAGCCAGCTGAGGGATGTGAGAAGCCTGGAACAAGATATCTACATCTTACATTTACATCTCATATATATATGTGCATATATATATATATATATAGTGCAACAATTTGTAGGCTTGTACTTTGCCCTTAATAAACTAAGCTGGGTAACAGGAACAATATAGCTGCATTTACACATCTACTGTTGTCCCAGGTCCTGAGCTGCCTTGTTCAGAGGTAGATCTCTTTTCTCTGTGCCATATGGCAATATGCTATGAAAATAGATGCTTTAACATAAATAAAATTATGGTAGCCATTTTTTCATCCATGGAAAAACAAGGAAAAAAAAGCAAAGATAAAATCAAAGATATACAAGGAGAAAAAATGACAAGAGAAATACAATGGTTTGTCATCTGACAAATGATAACATGTACTGTGAATGGAGATAAAAATGCTGGTTGCCAAGGTTGAAGAGAAAAAGAGCGGGGAAGTGACAAAAGAGTTCTGGGAACACCCACAGAGTGAAGATAAAAGAATGACAATTACCATCACAGAACAGTTTGAAAAGTGAGTCAAACCATAAAATATGAACCACTGGAGTAATGGGTGGTAGATACACTAACATTTTGCTTTAAAACAGTGGTAAAGAGCTATCTGCAGGGTGGAAAGCAAGTGAATAGTCAGAGAACAATAAGAGGATGAATCAGGGCCTTCACAGGTCACCTGAGGTAAGTCACTAATAATGAGAAGACCCAAAAAGGGAGGTCATGCTGGAAAAGGTCTGTGCAATGTGATAGGCCTGGATTGGATACTATACAAAATTATACATTCCGATGTCAAGACTTTGAGAAATGTGGAAAGAGGGAAAGATTATAGTAATTTAACAGAACAAAGGTTGAAATCATGTGGAATTTTCTAACATGGGTATTGTCTTTCTTTTTTGACCTCAGGAGACACATCAATAATGAGAGATGAGAAGCAATAGTAGAAAGAAGGAAAAGAGAAACTTGACGTAAAACCCACCAACAAAGAAGCACAAAGAACATAAAAGAAATAAGGGGGTAAATAAGAATAGAAAGGAGGCAAAGGTCTTTGTTATTGCACTCAGAGAAGGAAACAAGAAGGATATACATTTCACTTCTACTGTTTGAGGAGTAAGAATAGCTTGGTTTGAATACTCATGATAGAAATTTGGCCTCAGTCAGAAAAGAGAAAAAACTGTGGTTGTTACAGGTGTGCAGTATTTTCTTAGTTGTGGGTGCCACAGATGTCCTGAGCTTCTTATCCTCAGGCTCCTGTTTTTACTTCATCTGATTCCCCTGCAATCTAATTGGAAGCAAATGACAGGCTTCAGTAAGAGCTGGCATGTTTTTTCTATTACATTAAGTGGTTTCTCATTTGTGCCCCAGAGTGTAGTGTAAAAACTTCTAAATTACATACTTCTTGTGACTGTGGCTTCTATGGAGCAAATTATTAAAAAACATGTTTCCCAGATTGATGTTCTCAGAATTGCCGACAATAATCAATGCCTATAGTCATGTGGGGAGGACTTGTCCCAGGGCATCTTGTCTTCTGTTTATAGTCCCTGGTGACTTGTAATTCTTGCTTTTTTTGCTTCCAGACTCTTTGCTTTCCCCACACCCATGGGAAAGAAAGTGTGTTTTGTTGTGTTGGGAGTTGGGATATAATGGACTACCTCCTGCCTTCCTCTGAAATTGGTTTATGCCATATTCCCTGCAGTATAAAGGCACGTATTTTTGTGCCAGAATCATCTCCTTAGGAGTAGGCTTGAAGAAATTCTGTATTCTGCAGCAGGACTCTCTAAGGTAGGCTCTCTAATGTGGCCCTCTCCAAGAGCCAGTGGAGTGATTGCCTGTGCTCCCTTACAAAGGAGCTGTACTGCTGTACTACAGCTATTTGTGCCTTCAGGGAATGGTCTTTTAGGGATGATTCACAGCTGAGAGAAGGCTGTTTGTATGTTACCTCAGAGCTCAGGTCTGATCCTAAATCACTGTTTACTCAAAGTGAAACCCCAGATGTAGGACTGTGGAACCCTAAGCTGAGTCTGTAACCTTGGGAGCTCTTTAGTAGTGAATCCTTATTCACAAGGAAGTCCAGTTTGGACAGAATCAAGCTGAGACTGAGAAATCCTAGCTGAGATAGGAGCTGCATTTCTTAGGCAGACCCAAGCTGTTGCTTACTGCTTTTCAGCTGAGAAAGGAGCCCTTTCTCAGGGGTTCCCTGCCCACTCTCTGCTGCTGGGAAACTGTAGGCTTCAGCTGAAGAAAGAAAGTGATGCTGTTCATTAATACCTTCTAGAAACAGGCTAGAAAGGGAACATGTGTACATCTGGGATCACTTTTTTCTGGAGTCTGGGAGATGAGACTCCAATTTCAGCTTAGCAGAAACACCTGATACCTGCACTGCTGGACTCAGGCCAGCCCTGCAGGAGGCAGAGGCAGCCCCTCCAGCCTCTGTTGCCAGTGGCACTGCTAGCTTGAGTGTTTTGTCAGTGATAACAGCTGTCACAGGTGCCAAAGCTCAGACCTCCAAATAAGGTTTTCTGTAGGGTTTAAGGTTATGTTTACACTGCAGTACAAGGCCAGATTGCAGGTACTGAACACCAAGTAAGCATAATAGTGGCCATCTTGTCCTTGCCGTCGTGAATAGGTTGTTGAGAATTTGGTGCTCAATGAGTTCTAAGTTCTTTAAGCTCTCATCTTTCTTCTTTAAGCTCTCATCTTTCTCAGTCTGTGCTGAGATGCTCAGATCACCCATTATCTTCATAGTACCTGAAATGAGGTAGACTGCTGTATCTGTTCTGATTATCCAAATAACTATGTCTTCTCTCCACACATATACAGTTTCTTTAAGCTACACAGGGTTTCTAGACTGACTTTTATGTCATTTCCTGTTTATAAGTCTATCCAAAGGCATTTTGCATTATATCTTAGTCCATGACAAAAAGTAGATTACCGCCTGTGCATTTGAGATGTTTCTTTTGACTATGTACATAACTTATAGAAATGCTGGTAACAAAGGCTAGGACACTTAGCATATATTTTTCATCTCCAACTCGGAGTTTGATTTATCGGTCCCTTGAAGCATTGGTGAGCCTTCTGCAGGTTTTACAGTTCATGTAACAAACCACACACTATTGTTAGTTGGAGTCAATTTTTCAGTAATGTGTTACGAGCAACACAGGAACTTCTTTATCCCTTTACTAGCAAATTTTCTCTTTCAAGGCATATATTTTTGTTCTACTTGTACTGCAATTCGATCAAGAGATGTGTTCTAGCCATATTTATTCTTAAAAGCATGTTAGTATCATTTATAGTGTCAGATCCCTTGCAGTTGTATTTCATCTGTTTATAAAGTCTTTTTTCTTCTGATGCTTACAATACTGTTAAGCATTTGATTCTACACTTGAAGGATGTTAATTGCCTGCATAGCTGGGTTTCTCATTTGTGGTTTTAGTCATAAAAAAGAATGGTAGTAGATTCTTTTTCCAATTCTTTAAACAATGATTGGTTTTATTTTATTTTAATTGTTAATAAATTAGTTTTAGTTCAATTATTCTGTCCTAATGACCAGTGGCATGGAGGTGGGAGGGAGGGAATTTCGGCTTACATTACACCCTAGGGCCACATTAAGCTTTTATCAGACAAAATTTAGCTCTTAAGAGCCACAGTATTTACAGGTTCTCACCTAAATACATTTTGTCCAGAACCCTTAAAATCTGATTCTCACCACTGTATGTGCACTTAGTCTGTCTTATCTAATTCTTAGCACCCTGTCTGCTTTTTTACTTCAATACCTGAGAAGATGCAGATTTATTTTCAGAGAGAGCAGAGGTTTATTTTCAGATGGAGCAAAGGCATTTCAAATGACTTCACTTTTTGGATCTCTCCTTAACACACAAAAGAAAATAAAAATCCATGCACTCAGGTGAGCTGTAAACTGTCAGTCTTTCTCCATAAGCTTCTTGGAGCACAGTGATAACAGTATTTAAATTATTACTCTGCTGTATTAAACCAAGATTGGTCAAAGTTGGTTTAGCTCAGCTAGGCCCAGTGAGCTTGTAGGAAAGCAAGGGCTGGGCAGTTTCCAGCCAGGGACTGACATGATGATGACAGCAAAGATGCCTGGGTGGAACACCTTGTGCTCTTGTGTAATAAATTCTTGTAAATTCAGGAGGAGAAGTTAGTGAGCAAAAGTGGCACTTTTTGAAGGGTGATCATAGCAGTCCTTCCCATTTATGCTTTTTCTTTGACTGCTGGTTTGAAGCTAGGACTTAAATACTTCATTTTATTACTGATGGTATGAAGTTCTTGTTACATTTGAAGAGTATTTCCAGTAAGAACTTAGTTGGTATTTTCAGGGGTGAAACTTCTATCACAGATTTAATGAATCTTGACTAATTTAGCCAATTATTGATTGAAAGTGTAAACAATTAAAACTGAGTTTCTAACGTTATTATTAAGTAATCATATTTCTTAACAGAGTGGTTATAGGGAAATAAATTTCACCTACAATTCATATTATATATATAGCATTTTTTAATCTTTAATGTATTTATCCTTGGATCACTTCAGTAACACAGGCACGCGTAATTATGTTCTTACTCCTCCTTCTCTTTAAATAAAGACAGACTGAGTAACTGATTTAATTGCTGAAAGATGCAGATAGGTATCGGATAAATTTTAAGAGTCATTTACATGAGATAGACACCTGTCCCAGTTAGCTGTTTTCAAAGCTTCCAGTAAAAGTCACCCAGAAACCATCTATGCATCTGTGTTCTATTTGAATCACAAAATACAATCGTGACAATCTCCCTTTCTTACAAGAAATATCCTGTTTGTATTTCAGGGTTTACTCTTTGTATTCTCTCTAAGTGAGAAGTTGTTGTTCTGGGTTTGTGCAGAGGTTTTACCAAAGGGAGCTACTCCTTGCCTAGTTCATGACCAAGCCTGATCTGGATTTAGAAATGGTGTTCTTTGGCAAATGTCACTTGAGGAATGCAGGCAGAAAGCATTCTCCTGAACAAGATGCAGGTGCTTCCCTCTCCTCCCTCGACTCTTTTTTTCAAAACAATAGGGGAGGAAGTAAAGGCCATACTTTTTGTAAAAAACATTGCAAGTTAAGGGATGTGAGAGACCCAGGTTTAGTTCTCCCTGTAACCTTCACACTTGCCTGGGGAACAGGCTGCACACCAAGACCACAGCCTGGCCGGCAGGAGAGCTTCTGCCCAGGGCTGCGGCTTTGCTTGGGAAAGAAGTGGAGGTTTGTCAGGCTTCAGAGGGTAAGTGATCACAAGAACAAAGGGAGTGTAAGTTCTTCCAAACCCTGCGTTTGATAGTAGCTGTGTCCCACAGTGGATATCTATCCAAGGGAAGTATTGCTATTACTCCCTCTCACCCAGTTGAGATTTTTAGGTGAACCTATATGATTTTTAAGGCAGAAACCAGGGGCACTTATCTTTAGCAGAGCTCTGGAGATTCCCACACACTTCGATACTATTGTTGAGCTAGGTGCCAGGAGAGGACCAAATTAAACACATGCCCATGCAATGCCTTTGGCTCTGCTAGCAGGACTAGGGAAGAAGCTCTGTCCTCCTGTACTCAGCAGTGGTGAGGCTGCCCCTTGAATCCTGTGCTCAGTTTTTGCCCCTCACTACAAGAAAGACATTGAGGTGCTAGAGTGTGTTCAGAGAAGGGGAAACAAATCTGGTGAAGGATTTCCAGCAGAAGTTGGATGAGGAACAGTGGAGGGAGATGGAGGTGTTTAGCCTGGAGAAAAGGAGGCTCAGGGGGGACTTTACTGCTTTCTACAACTGCCTGAAAGGAGGGAGTAACCAGGTAACCAGTGACAGGACAGGAGGAAATGGCTCCAAGTTGCATCAGGGGAGGTTTAGATTGCATATTAGGAAACATTTCTTTGCCAAAAGCATTGCAAAACACTGGAGCAGAGTGCACAAGGAATTGAGTCATCATCCCTGGAGATATTTAAGGGGTGTGTAGATTTGGCACTTAGGGACATGGTTTAGTGGGGGGCTTGGCAGTGTTAGGTTAATGGTTGGACTCAATGACCTTAGAGGTCTTTTTCAACCTAAATGTTTCTATGATTCTGTGGTTAGCTCTAGCAGGATTCCCACTCAGATGAGGTAATTGTTATTCCTGTCTGAGATACTTCTCTCTTTGTTTTTAAGGTAGAACCTGCATCTCATTCAGGAATGCACCAACTGTTTAAAGAGCCCCAAGCCCCGAGGGGGCAGCCTGGGTGGCTTATGCCTGCCACTCTGGAGGGGTACAGATGCCCAGGAAATCTTGTGTCACACACATTTGCCAGCCCATGTGGTATATGGGATGCTCTAGGCAGTGCCAAAAAGCACTGTATGCCTGGGAATAGGCAACCTGAATCTCTCCCATAAACATCCCTGCAAATCTGTCTTTTCTATGTCCTTGTACAGGTTTGTGTAGAAAGTCCTCTGCAGATCAAAAAGTTACTCTCCTACTTTTTTCTAAATTCCTGTTGCTTAGCCATTGGGTTATTTATTCCCTTGAGAAAGAGAGATGAAAATGTTTGATTCTCTTGGGGTATTGAGCTTTCACCCTGCAAGGATCTCCAGTTGCACAAGGACACAGGCAAGTCAGCAGAAATAAAGTAACAGTGCCCCAACTCCGTTGAATAGAGGCTTGTGGTTATTCCTTGAGTGTGTTCTCAACTGCCTGATGGCTTGAGTGAGACTCAGATACATGCTTTATTGACCTGCAGATCTGCACAATTCACCCCCCAGAAAGGAAATATCCATATCAGTTTTTCTGCTTTGAAAAAGCCTTTAGCTAAACTCTACGTATTTGGTTAAATTCATCAGGTATTACCAATTTAAAATGTGATTTGGAAAAGATCTTGGAGTTAACAAAGAGTGCACAGGAGAGTACAAGGAGAAAAATCTGACCTTTGATACTTCACACAATATGAAGGGCTCCCACAATCATTCAGATGAAAATGTAAAGGGCATCAGTGCAGTATACCAAGGAACAGAACTTTTGACTTATGAATATTACACATCCAAGAGACTTCCAGCTTCCCTAAAAAAATTGTAATAATTGCAAATTTTTAACCTCTCAAGGTATTTTTAGAAGTTTCTTTGCTCTTTATCTTCAAAGTACTATAACAGAGTACATGTGATGGACTACGTGGCCTTCAGTATTTAGCCATTCAGGATTAGGAATCTAAAACTGAATCTTTTTGATATTTTTTTGTTGTTTTGTTGTTTTTTGGTTTGGAGGTTTTTTTTCAGCATGATTGTGTTTAAGGATCTTGTCACGGCTGTGATTAATCTTTGTCAAAAAAATCTTCTAAAAGGATTGGTCATGTCAGGCTTGAGAGAAGCATTGATGAGCATGCAGCCCTGCCTATGAAGAATCTTTCTTTGCACAGTTTGCAATATTGTTTAAATGAAGAGTTAATTTCCTACTGTTAAAACCACATCATTTTCTTTACAGACATTTTCTGCTCAGAAAATAGCCAGTAGCCTGAGTTTTCCCACACTTTTCTGCTTGATTGCAGAAAGTTTGTGAGTAAGGTCTCCAAGTTACTCCAGAGAAGTATCTGGGAGATGCTCTTTGCATATGTTCCTGAGCAAGAGAGGTTTTTCTTGTACTGCAGGCTAAAGTCTGTAGGAGGCTTTGGCTCTCCTGTTTCACCCTTAAGGAGGTTTTTTTTAGGATTGTTTTTAAAACCCTTACCTTAGTCCATACAGAAACCATGCTGATCTGCGCTTAGCGAAGTAGCACTTGTCCTCTTCTCCCAGTGAGAGATTCCCTCTTGAATCTATACAAAATAATTTCTCTGCACTATTTCATTACTTACTTTCTTAGAAGAAACAAGCCAAGTATTCTACAGAACCTGCCTTCCTTTTCTTCCTAAATGCTAAAATTGGTACCTGCTCTTCACCCAGTTTCTTAGACCTTTGAATTTGCTGGAGAAGTTTATTATAGCTTTTCATTTCCATCAAGAGGTATTTTATTCTGGTTCCATATTGGGAATCTTCTTCCAAGCTGGTCGAGGGGTACACCATTACCATATCAAAAATTTTGAAGGAATCTTACTCTTTTATATAGACAGTCTAGGTTCAAAATATGCATTATGTGTATAATTTCTCTGTATCTGAGCAAAGATTTTCCAGACTCCCTTGGGAGCTGGTCTCTTAGTTTGCTTTAGTCCTTCCTGCTTTGAGATCTGGGCAGCTGGGAAAAATCTGTCATGGAAATTTTGTAGCACTGAAAATTTTGGATTAAGTACAGAATCCAAAAGCATTTTTCTCTCACATGGAACTACTTAGATCTTCTGGAATACACAGCTGAACTTTGGTCTTAATGTCTCATCTGCCCTGTGGGTGGGATTTTCAGAGTTTGCAGCTCTTGGACAGGACTCATACACTTCCTGCACCTATTTTCCTATATTGTCCCTTTTCAACAGCCTGAGGCACCTTCAGAATCCGCATGGCTTGGTAGCCCATTTGAGTTCATCAGTAAGTCCTTGACATCAATTGCAAGGAGCATATTTTTCTGTGGAAAGAGAGTTGTATCTGAAAAGAACCACTGTTGGATTTCAAATCTGGGATTAAAAATTCTTATCTGTTGACTTTTTGTCAAAACTTTCTATTATTTTCTCTTCCTCCTCTCAGTTGAGGCTGCCACTCAATAGCAATTATTTAATTTATTCAATACCTTTTTCCATCTGTTTTGAATGCTTTCCTCTGACTTTTCTCACCACATGAAAATTGAAATATTCAAATTCATTAGCTGGAATTCGTTTGTTTGCAATCATGTCTTGCCTTTTCAGTTATCCTGAGAAGCCAGAGATATACTATCCCTGTACCCTGTTAGGGAAGGTGTATTTCCAGACAAAACTTTCAGAAAACTAAGAAGGCTGCCAGTTAAACAATACTGGTTTGTCAGGAATATGGGGTGGATCTCATCACTATGCAACTCCTGCATAGTCTGTAAAAATTTACAGCTGAATTTTGATAGGATATACTGTGGTTAAGTAACTTCAAGAGCAGGTGGTATTCCACCAAAAAACCTGATCTTTGATGATGTGAGAGCACACAGTAGAGGTCCAGATGGGGAAAAGGATGTTTGAAAGTGGCATTTTTTCCAATTTTGTTGGTTGCTATGGCTGTCCATTCTCCATGCAAATAAAAACAATGAGAAGTGCAGGCCTCTCCTGCATAGCTCCATTCTCAAGAGATTTGCTTTGACTTACTGAGAAGCAGTCTGTACTCTGCCTGCATTTGGTCTGCCTATGCATCTCCTGTCTTTATGCCACTAACAGCAAAGTTTCTGGCTATGATGATGTGATGCTACCATCTAAAGCTGAGTTTTTTGCTTCTGCTGAAGGTAAGAGATTGGTGGTTTGAGAAGCAATTGTGAGGATGGGGAAGGGGGGCATGTGTAGCTCTGTGGTTCGCTGCCTGGGTGATGGTCACTTGACTCATCTTATTGTAGCAGTAGTTTGTTTCTTGGTGGAGAAGGTGCTGGGGTATTTTTTGGAACAACATCCTCTTCCTAGGAAAAGACTTTGTTTTGTTAACTATTATTATTGCTATCCTAGTAAAAAAACCCACCAAACCTTTTGATTTCCTTAAATAAAAAACATATTGTGGTGATGGAGGAAGAAGACTCAATTTCAGTCCTCTAAACCAGAAGCAACTTCAAGATGATGAAAAATTTCAAAAGAAATCATCTTCAAAGAGCCCTGATCTAATCAACCTTCCCAGCAGCACAGAGCCCCTGAGCAGGGTAACATCGTGCATCTCCTGTTTCCTGGCCTCTCTTGGATGTTATTCTGCAGATGCACTAACTGCTGACCACCTCCCCTGTCAGGGAGGATGAGGATGGGGTCTCTCCCCTTGATTCTGTAACTTCTGTCATTTCAGAATAGCTGGTCCCAGGACTAAGGGAATGAAAAGCAGATGAATATAACCATTGTTTGCTTGTTTTATAGGTCTGGGCTGAGAGTAGTTACAAGTGGTTCCTCACTCAGCTGTTAACTTGAAGAGATTTGACAACCAGATGAAACGTGGAACAGAATCTAGCTGAAAATATTCACAATGACCTGGAGGATTTCATGAGAAAAAGAATATAGTGTTATCTATTCTTCTGTTTGTTGTAGTTCTTTCAATGCATTTTATTTCAACTACACTGGCATTATTAGGACAAATAAATATTGTTTATTTTAAAAAGTGCTTCTGGTTTTCTGGTTTTGTTTATTTTTTCTCCATCCCTCCTGCCATGTTAACAAATTAGCTACTCTGCTGGGAATGGATGAAAATAGCTCAATCTATCCATCTGAAAAGCACATACATTTTAAGAGGAAAGAGTAAGATTTTTATACGCAAGCCTAGAAGAACACAGTGAGAACTGCCTCTAGGAATCTTTTTCACATATGATAGGAAGTCATGCTCTTCTTCACAACGTATCTTTCTCTATAACATCATTACTAGTTTTCTTTATATTTAGCAGCCTGTCTTGTTTGATCAATCAAATATTACAAGCTCCAAGTTACCTTTTTTGTAACATCCTACATTCAAGCTACTGATTTCAGCGTGTCACCTGCATCTGTGCTTTCCAAGCTTCATCCAGAAAATATTTCTAATTAAGTCCTTAAGTCAAATCGAGCCAGCCTCTGCAAACTGTTGGGCTGTAAACACTATAAACAAAAATTTTCCTGCCATATTTCCAATAATTTATTGTTTTCCTGGTTAGATTGATACCTTCTCCTCTCTATCATAGGTATCTAGACCTGCAAAACAGAAGTAATTTCTGAAGGCTCCAATAATGTTAACAGCCAAGACATATAGTGATGCTTAATGAATTCATAAAGGACTTAGTTGTGTTTTAACTCCAGCCAGTCACTAAGCACTATGCAGCTGCTAGCTCGCTCCCTCTCCTCATTACTAGGCTGGGGAGGAGAATTGGAAGAAAGGTGAAACACATGGGTTGAGATAAGAGTTTAATAGTTGAAATAAAGTAAAATATAATACCACTATGAAAAATACTAATAGTAGTAACACCACCACCAATAGTAACTGTAATGAAAAGGAGAGAGAAAGAGAAATAAAACTGAGGAGAAAGTAGTGATGCATAGTACCACTGCTTGCCACCCATTGACAGATGCTCAGCCCATCTCCCAGCAGCAATCGACCCCTCCCAGTCAACTCCCTCCAATTTATGTGCTGGTTATGATGTCCTGTGGTCTGGAATATCCCTTTGGCCAGTTTGGGTCAGCTGTCCTGGCCATGCTCCCTCCTAGATCCTTGTGAAGCTCCTCACTGGTAGAGCAGAGGAATTTGAAAAGCTCCTGGCTCAGGGTAAGCCCTGCTGAGCACCAACTGAGCCATCAGTGTGTTATCAACATCAGGATCATACTGAATCCAAAACAGGGCACTGTAGGTTAGGGTTAAGGTTATGTGTTATGGGTTAGGGTTAGTAGGAAGAAAATTACCTCTATCCCAGATGTATAACAGTGGCAGTTATATGACAGTTGTGCGAATAGGAGAAATATTTCTTTATGTAGACTGTTAGAAATCTTTTATGTGTCATTGATGATAATTTAGATGAAGTTTAGGAGAAAGGAAATAAAATTTAGACTAAAAATTTACTCATGATTCCTGGAATCTCTTTTCTCTTTGCTGTCTTTCAGTAAATAAAGGAATACTGAAACAGAATATGAGAAATTCAAAATGAAATCTGTCTAATGCATATTTACTGAAAAAATTAAAAGCTAACCTATCTTTATGTAGAGGTTTTGTTCTTCCCTTTGACTAACAGTTGACTAAGTTCTTTCTTAGAGTTTGTTTAGAGAGGCTTAACTTCAATAGGGGAGCAGTAGAAGGAGATTCACAGAAGTTTTTACGTCAGGTGATTTTAATGCCTTGTTTCAATTCAGTTTCCAAAAATTGGAAAACACAACTTGTAAATGTTTAGTAACCATATGGAAACAAGAATGCTTGAGGAAGAAACCTGGTAGAGCTGAAGTAAAATTAATAGGATTGGGAAGAACCAAGTACCTGGTCAGAGATGGATGAAAGCTTGTCCTCCAGGTTGTCTTGTTATCTGAAATGGCTGAAGCAACTCCACCCACAGGAGGTAAGGAGTGCCTGAAAACACCACTGCTCCTTCAGTGCATTTTTTTCATCTGAGGAGATTTTCCCGGTTATGTTGCTGTTGTGAAATCCCATGGGATACTTATTTTTGGTGCGAATTTTGTACCTGGCGTGATATTTGTTTCTGCTGAGCTTAGGCATTGGAAGGTACAGTGCTATTCATGTGCCCTCAGTGGTGGCAGCAGCACTCCCTGATGACTGAATTGAATAAAACTGCTGTTTCACAGACATTTATTTCAGAAGAGTTAATGCCCTGTAAAGACATAAAAGCCATATGAGGCTGTTCCATGGTAACTTGTTTGAGCAGCATGTTGTGACTTCCTGAATGGGGGTGGTTCTTCAGCAACATTTGTCCATGGTATTCTGCTAACAAGTTTTTGCATTTCAATTCCCCTATGAAAAGCTGGATATTGCATAGAGATGTTACCATTATTATGGTAATAGCAGCTGCATTTTGTTTCTAAAATGGATGCACACCAATAATGGGTGAATTATTTCTTTTGTGCTCTTTACTGTCCATGAGGAAGCTATATCTTACACAGTTATCATTCAGAGCAAGTGCTATAGCGTCACAACTGATATTTCAGTGCCTTACACCTAAAGACAGGTGTAGACAGAACTATTTTTTTTTGCGCTACTCTAGTGACTTGTTGATGTACCTCCCTGACAGACTGAAAACATTCCTCTGAGGCTCCAGCTAAGCTGGAAAAAGAAAAGAAATTGATGCCTGCTGGAGAGTGTATGAATGTATTTAAAGATGGAAGAAAGATGAATTTACTTATGAAGTCTAATCTATGTGTCCTTATCTCTTAAATCACTTCTTGGTGTAAGTCTTAGCTATAAACAGGCTATAAATACATAGTATATATATTTAAATCTGGTAGGAAAAAAGCAAGGTATTTTTTCTTCTTAGCAGAGAGGAGTATTTAATCCAGTTGTATTGCAGATTTGTACACTTCAGAAATTCCCAATTTTTTGGGCCTAAACATACACACACACAACCTATTTGTTTGTAGTGTTGTATAAAGGTAGGCTAATGTGCAGTTGTAGTCAGTTGTCGAGTCTGTGAATTAGTTTTTAAATAAATGAGGCCAAGGATTTTTTAACAGAGGAGTTTCTGAGACACTTAAGTGTAGCATGACATCCTTAATTTAATGTAACCTCTCATATAAAGGACTATAATACAGATATCAGTGTGTTATAGTGTACTAGTTTGAAAACAAACCAGTAGTAGGCACCAAGTCAGAATAACAATTTAATGGGGAAATTAAAGAAAAGGAAAAAAAAAAGAGAACACTGGTTCAAGCTGACAGAGTCAAGACACAACCTGACACCCTGTTAGTCGGGGTGGTGGTAGCAGTCTGGTAGAATGGTGGCTGCAGTTCTCCTGAAGTGAAGTGGTGATCCTGTAGAAAAAGGGTCTGCTCTTCCTCAGAAAGTCCAGTGGTGGCTGTGTAGCTCCTGTCATCTGGGAAACCAGTGGAAAGGGTTGTCTCTGGTGTTCAGAATCTCAGATTATGTCCAGGATGGAATGCTTGGTTCCTGCCTCTGGGTGGAGCATCTCACAATGGGGTAATGAGTCATGAGGCCAGGTGTTGATTAGGCTCATTAACAGAAGATAGTCCAGAGGGAGTTATCTCTGAGTCATGCAGCAGGACAATGATGGGCCATTAACAGAAAGATAGTCTGGGTGGAGGAGGCAAGGAAACACTGCCCCACCTGATTTCAACAGCTCATGAGGATGGTAATAGAATACACTGCAACCCAGGACATATAGTAGCTTTCTATTACCAGTATTATCATGAGGTAGCACAATGCTGCTTAGAAATGTTTGGATGCTTCAGTCATTGTAACCTTCTGAGGTCTTGCTTTTCCAGGAAATTTGTTAATCAATTTACTTAATATTAGCAATTTAGTCTTTTGTGTGTGTTTTGTGTGTAAAAAACCACACTATAACCTCCTAGTCAGAGGTATAATGATTTTACCTGATCCAGATTCCTTCCAAAATTAATAATTATGACACTAATGACTCTTGTGTTTTACATATTTGGTTATGTCCTCATTTTTTTTATTACAAGGGCACAAGTCCTAACAGAACTCTTCTAGCATCATGTTATCACTCTGGTTTGTAGTTTTCCTTTTCTTCAGATTTTTTTTTAAATTATACTGGGTAATTGACCTTCCTGCCTTTTCATTCTTTAGTGAGAGGTTTAGTGAAAATAAAAAAGTAAAGTATTTGTATTACTTTTTAAAATCTCTTCTGTTATGTTACCTGTAATTAAACATAGGGATGGGGATGAATCACTTGGCAACTAATTTCTCTTGTAATTTCCTACATAGATACTGCTCCAAAATCCAAGAGTTTTGACTACCAGTTATAAAAAGATTGCTCACTCCACCCCAACCTTGTCATTGTCAGGATTTAGCTCTGCTTCTCAGAAGGGAATCTGTTATTTCTTTCTACTTTAATAAATATCTGTTGCAGTTTGATGCTGGCTAAGTGCCAGGCACCAATGAAAAACTATTCACTTCTTTTTTTCTGCTATAGCTGAGCAGAGGAGGGGGAATTAAAAACTTCATTTTCATGAGTTGAGGTAACGATTATTGAAGAAGAACGTTAAGGCAAAACAGGTTCAAAACTTAAAACAGTATAAAGAAGATTTACTATTAACAGAATTAAAAGTAAAAAGAGTAATGAGAACCAAAGCAAATCTTCAGAACATCTTTCTTTCCCAGTCCCTCCCTCTTTCCACTGACTGCACAAGGAAACAAAACATGGAGTTTTGGTCAGTGTTTCACTTCTTAAAAAATCTTTCTTCAATATGCTTAAGGAAAAGAGTTTCTTCTGCTGTGCCGTGGGATCCTTCCCAGGGGAGATAATTCTCTTTGAATTTTTCTAGTGTGGTTTTAACTTCCACAAGCAACAGCCCCGCCCAAACCTGCTGCAATGTGAATCCCTCCCACGGGTCATGCAGTCTTCTCACAACTGCCTAGTGTGGGTCATTTCAGTTCATGGGGTTTAATCTTTTAAGGATGAGCTATTCTAGTTTGGAAGTGAAGGCTCTCTTCCTCTATCTCTGAAAGCAAGGGTCATCTCTCTCTGTTTGAGTTCTTCACTAGATTACAGCTTTTTTAGCATCCACGTGCTCCAGTGTGAGTACCCTTCTTCACAGGCTGCACGTGGATCTCTGTACCCCTCACGCACCTCATGAATTATAGGGAAACAGTTTGTTGTATTTTAGTCCTCACCACGGCTTGCAGGAGAATCTCAGCTCTGGCACTTGGAGGACCTCTTCCCTCTCCTTTTTTTTCACTGACTTCGGTGCTGCCATGTTGGTTTTCCTCATGTGTCCTCACTTTTCCTTTTTCTCTGACTTGGAAGAAAGTTGGTGTTTGTAAGTTGCAGTTGAGAGGCTGATCTTGTCCGGGCTCCACACTGGGGAATTGCTCGTCATGTCTCTTGCTGCTGGCCATGTGGTCCCTGCCAGCACCACACAGCTGGCCCCGGCCGCATGGTCCTTGCCGGCACCGCATGGCTGGCCCCAGCTATGTGGTCCTCGCCAGCACTGCATGGACAGCCCTGGCCTTGGGACGGCCTTTGCCGCACGGTCCCGGCCTCAGGAAGGCCCCGGCAATGTGGCCCCCAGCTGCAGTGGGCCCCAGCGGCTGCCTCACCACCCCTCCGGAGAAGAAAGAGAGCTTCCCACACTTTTTCCTTTCTTAAATATGTCATCACAGAGGCATTACCAGTGTATCTAATCGGGCTGGTAACCCGCCCATCATCAGAGTCTTCAGTGATTGGCTCTGTGCCAGACATAGAAGTTTCGAGCAGCTTTTCCCCTGCTCACTAAAACCAGGCTGTGCTAAACCAACACAATATCTTTGACCATCAACTTGCTGATATCCAACTACATGTGGATGAAAAGTTTCTTTTGAAAAATAGGTAAGAAAAGCAAAATACTGCTGTTGGCTTATGTTCACTTTAGGGTGATCCAAGGCACCATTAGAACATTTTTAGAGGTTCCGAAGAAAAACGTTGAAGATTTTAATTATTTCCAGCTATTGGCATCTGAGTTAAAATTCTTATTATCTGTAAGTTAATATAATAACATTATTATGAACTTTTTCATGAAAGATTACAATGAATAAGACTATAATAAAGACTATAATTAAGACTATAATGAATTTTTAAAAGTATGTAAACTGCTTTCCTTACAATAGATATAATTTGCTTCCTGTCTTGCTTCCAAGAAATAATCTGCAATTGTTATTATTGTACACAGGCTGGGAGAAGATGGCATAGACAGCAGTCCTGCTGAGAAAGACTTGGGTTTTATCATGGATGAAAAGCTAGACATGATCACTCACAGCCCAGAAAGCCAACTGCATGCTGGCCAGCAGGGCAAAGGAGATGATTCTCCCCCTCTACTCTGCCCCACCTGTAGCACTGTGTCCAGCTTGTGTGCCCCCAGAACAAAAAAGACATGAACCTTTTAGAGTGGGTCTAGAGGAGGCCATGAAAATGATCAGAGGGCTGGAGCACGTTCTATGAGGGCTGGCATGTTCTATGAAGACAGGCTAAGAGAGCTGGGACTGTTCAGCCTGGAGAAGATAAGGCTCCAGGGAGACTTTATAGCAACCTTACAGTACTCGAAGGGGGCTTATATAAAAAAGAAGGGAGAGGGACTTCTTGCTCAGTCAGACAGAGACAGGACAAGGGGCAGTGGCTCAAAACTGAAAGAGAGCCGGTTTAGATTAGATATTAGGAAGAAATTCTTTACTGTGAGGGTGGTGAGGCTCTGAAATGGTTTGCCCAGAGATGTTGCAGATGCCTCATTGTGGAGGCCAATAGGCCTGCCAATTCAGAGACCTCAAAGGTCCCTTGGAGGAAAAGCTCCAAGCCTATTGTAATAAATAGGTAAAAAGTTCTTTTTTTTTGATTGAGAAGAAGTTAAAAGTTGCTTGTTAGAGGAGTGGGGGTATGCACTTAATGAGTTAAGTGTTGTTGCGATTGTATGGGTGTAATGTTGCCATGTACCCACTAGATGGGGACACCAATGGGGGAAAGTAGTGGGTCTACAGGAAGGAGGGGAATGCTCTAGAATGTTCTCAAGACAACCCAATAATCATGATGTAAACACTTTGAAAGATTATTGGTCAAGGGGCCAACCAATCACTCAATGCCCCAGAGACTGACAGAATTGAACACCAGTGAGGACCCTAGCAACGAGCCATCAGAGGGAGGATCTGAGCTGCACCAATCACAGCATCAAAAGAGACTATGAGAACTGCTCCGGGGCTCAGCCCCTCGTCTTCCGGAGGAACCTGAGTCCAAGGGAACACCCGGTGCGACACACTGTTTGTTTTTCTGGGTTGTCGAGTGGGACTTGGGCTTACCTCAAGTCTCCACTCCTGGTTGTCTTTTTAATAAACGAGCAGACTTTTATTCCACCCAAAAAAGTCCAAGCCTCGTTTATAACACTATTATATCTTACTCATGGAGACAAAAGAAGCCTCTCCCAGGGTGCTTTGTTTAACTATGTTGATGTACCCCAGTTCTGTTTCCTTGACTGGTCCTTTGGCCTCCCTGCCCCTTTCTACCTTATATGCCCCTAGCCTAGAAAGTTCTCCCTTCCCTGTTCTCCCATTGGCCCTTGTCCCTTTGCCACTCCTCCGGATCTTCCCTATTGGCTCTCTTGCCCTAGCCCTGCCTGTGTACAGCCCCTGTGCCCTCAGATCATTGGTCTCTGATGCTCTCCCTGCCCCCGTATATAACATTGGATGCTTCCCTGAGTCCTGGTCTTTGTCCCTGGACCCCTTCACGTGGCTGGAATAAACACTTCCTGTGGAACCCCATATGAGGACCCTTCCTGCTTTCTTTGCCATTGGCTTGTTCGTGATAGCTTTTGGGCGTGTGTGTACTCTGTGTGTGTGTGTGTGTGTGTGTGTGTGCGGAGTGGCCTCTCTGAGCGGCTTCCCTCGGGGGATGCCTTTGGAAGATTGCAGCACCTGCCACCGGGCATTGCTGTTGCAACACCTCATCCCTGGAAATATTCAAAGCCAGATTAGATGGGGCACTGGGCAACCTGGTTCAGTGAGTGGCATCCCTGCCCATGGCAGGGAGGTTGGAACTAGATGATCTTTAAGGTCCCTTCCAAACTAAGACATTCTATGATTCTATAAACTTTGACATTCAGTTCAACTGTACATGTTCTGTGGTGCCTTAAGTTGTACGCTTCAGCTGGTACTTCAGATAGACTTAATTTAAATGTTTTCTCTGCTTAAAACATTTCATTTTGTAGTTTTTGGTTTAATGTCTTGCATCATGATATAATTTTGTTGATATCCTGTCCTGCTCTTTAAAAGAACAAAGTTACATTTATGTCTCGATGTATTTGATCCAAATCAGGCATTTACTACTAAGTGTTTAGGTGTAAAAACTAAGATGTTGACTTAAGTCCTTAAGAAGTGAGACTTCTTGACATTCCTGTTTATAAGGATAATTTATGAACTTCATTTCTTCAGTTGAAATTTAGAGTGTTTTTGGTGAAAGAGTTTTTAAGTTGCAGAAGGAATCTTTTGTGTTCTGAATTACTTGCTGAATGAAGTAATTTATTTGCTCTGAGGAAACAAACATAAATGAGTGTATAAATACCTTGATTTATAATCACCTCTTCTTCTAAGACCAGACTTGTTTGCTTTGCTGGGTCATCCTAAAACATGTGGGTAATTTGATGTACTGTAATCTGAGTACCAAAGTTACCCCAAATCATTCTTAAAATACATGCAGATGTTGCTGAGTTTTTTAATACTGAGTAGTAATAACTTGCCTTTTGGGGAGATTGTGTCTCCTTAAACACAACTTTCCACCACTTTCTTAAAAAGTGAGAATTAGGCCTACCAGCAGATGTGAGTGAGTATACAAGTAAAAGAACTAGTGGTACACAGCACACTTCCCAAGGACACAGCAGATGTCTTTGTTAGAGATGAGGTTAGATGCCTTGTTTATTTTGCCTGAAGATAGTGCTTGAGCAAAGGAATCATGACCCTCTTGATCACTGTGTATGAAGCACTTGTGAACACTCAAACTCTTAGCCACAGTGTTCATGCCCATCATCAGTATATTTTCTAGATAAACAGTGCCTAAGCGTCATATTGCTCACCGCCTTTCTCTTTAAATTCAGTCCTGAGGAAACCATAATTTCCCAGCCCAAATACGATTTTATTTTTCTTCTAGAATTCATCTTCAATGGCCTCTGGAGAAGTGATTTAATTTCATATTGACACAAAACAAGTGGAGCAGTCTTGTTCAAGCGTGTCCTTGCAGGCAACCTCCAAAGTACCACCCCTAGTCTGTTGGACTCAGATGCCTTGGACTACAGGCAACTGCATGTTATGACCATGGCAGAAGGAGCTAAGATAGTACATAAGCATGCAGGACCCTTGTGCTTTCCTGCTCCACCAGATACGCAGTCTGACTCCAGGCTGAGGCTCAAAACAACTAGTCTGTGATCAAAGCCAAGTTTGGAGGATTTGTTTGTGGATGGGAGTAAACTGCATATTAAAGAAACCCAAGGTGTACCTGCTAAAAGGTAGTCTGATCTCTTAAATTCACTTTACCTGAACTGTTATACTAAGATATCAAAGAAAAAGTTTTAAACTTCTGAAAGCCAAATTTATCAAATGAGAGCTGGAATACTCCAGGCAGACTTTGTTCTTGGAAGCAATAATTCACTTCCTGCCAATTCAGTGTCTTAGGCTTAGTTAACACCTTAGTCCCAAAATATTATTCTTTGGACCTTTAAAAGGTCTGTCTTGGACCTTTCTGCCAATTTAACAGATTGTTCCTTTCTCTGCATGAATTGCAGCTTCCAGATCTGTACTGTATCTCTGGACTTGTTGCACTCCATCATTTCTTTGGCTATCTGTCTCACCAGCATACACAGGCGAAGGAATGCCTCTCCTTCTTTCACTACCAGTCTCATTTAGTTTTCATAATGGATTTAAACAGTGTTGTGCACAAAAGTACCGAAATCAAAACCAAGTACTTTTCTTCACATTTCCTCCACCTTCTTTGGAGGAGTGCATTTCTATCCAGGCTACCAGTTCATTACCAACTTCTGCCCTGGAATCATTCCACATTTTGGTAATTTAAATTGCTCCTGCAGACATTAAAAAATCTGAAGAATGTTCCATAACTGCGATTTCTAGTGTTATGCAGTGTAAGATGCAGTGTGTCAAAGAGAGCTAGAAACAAACACATCTTAACAGATGTATTTAAAACAATTCAAACAAAGTAGGAGTAAAGAGTACTCAAATGCAAAATTAAAAGTGTATCCCAAGGTGTTCAACCGCATAATTCAGCCCTTACAAGGATTGAGTGAATCTTGGCTGTGACTGACATTTTGCAGACACTTGATCTAAGATAATGCTTATCAAGAACTAAGTCTTGAATATCTTTTTCATCTGCTAAAGTAAAAAGTCCCTTTCCTTTCATCTTGTCTCAGTTATCTTTGCAATACATGCAGAGCAATTCTTTCCCGTTTCAAACTTGAGGTGATAATAAGTTGTGAGATTTCACCTTAAGGCTTTTTCTTTATTTCCCCCTGTAGTGGGTTGAACCTGAGTTGATGGACAGACTTTTAGACCAATAACACTTCTCTCAGTTTGCATATTTAAACCGTGTGGAAAGGTGGGAATTTCCTTTTCATTCCAGCTCACCTGCTGGAAGGTGGGGGGGCCTGTGAGCCTCCAGGCCCTGCTGGGCTGGGGCCCCTGCCCCCCCCTTTCCCAACGCCACGGCATGGACCCTGCGTTGCTGGGGGAGAACTGTCCGCCGCGGGCAGCAAAACCCAGCCATAGACTGCCACACAGGTAAATCCGTCCGACGTGTCTTCTTGGGACTGGCGGGTCCCTCTCCTCTCCACACAGAGCCGGCGTAGCCTCCCTTCTGCAGCCAGCAGTGAGGCTTTCTCCACCGTAAAGCCTGAACAAGAACACTCTTCAACATGGCGGCTTCAGAGTCAGAGAGAAAGAGAAGTGAGTCATGTGAGACGAAACTGAAAATGGCGATGGGAGAAAAGAGGGCGGTGCCGCATTTTTCGCGCATAGCTTAAAAAACTTCTTGCATGCCAAGGTAAGAAAATGTAATATCACAAACTGTAAATCTCTTTAATCCATTTTTTTTTTGAAGTACATGGGAGATGAAGAATTCATGTGCAGCTTATAAAGATGTGAAGAGTGCCTATGCCAAGCTATATAGAAGCAGTGAAAGGCTTTGAGACTTGTGAAGAAGAAAGCCTTTGTGTTCAGGCCAAAATAACTCGTCTTTAGAAAGACTAATAGTGCCATGTGATGGCCCATGTCTGGCAGTATGAAAGAACTGTGAAATTTTTCATGGGAGAGATGTTTTTTCATGGCAGCAGATTTCCAGGCAGACCTGTTGCTGGTGGCAGTTTGGGAACCACGTGAAGAAGAAGATACCCTTTTTTCCTTAAGCATAAGAAAGAGGCTTTTCAAGAACTACAATACTGACTAAATTCCCATGTTCTGTTGTCCTTTGTGCGAGTTGGGTAAAAGGAGGGGGTTGCTGGAAGAGAGCAGAGGTTTGCTTTAATTTGTTGTTATTTCATTTTGCTTTTAATTCTGTTAGAAAGAAACTTTTCCTTTGTACAGCAACTGTTTAAGTGTGAACCTGTTTTGCCTCGCAGCTCTAGTTTTCCTCAATATTTTCTTATTTTCCCCTTATGAAAAATCACAGATTTCATGTGCTTGACTCTTAGCTGCGTCAAACCATGACACCCCCCAACAGTGTAAGTTAATTCTCAAGCAGTCCACATTTTGTATAACTTTTAAAATAGTTTTTGCCTTTCTATAGCAAAGTGAGATGACTTAAGAACAAGCTCATCATGTTTCAGTTTGAATGAAGTCAAAGTGGGATTGAACAAACCAATATCAGGATGCAAATAAAAGTATTCCCTGTAATATGGAAATAATAAAGCATAAATAAAAAGAACAAATATGGTTTCAGGGTTCATTAGCAATCAGTGTAAACAGGAATTTTTTTGGTTTAAAATCTTTTTGTGTTTTGGGGTTTTTTTTGTTTGTTTTTGATAATTAAGCACATACCCAGTGAGAATCTTCTGTCTGAACATCTGTCTAATACACTCATACACTTTAGGAACTTCCTGATTTTTGAACTACTTTTTTGTTTCAACTCCATTTGAAGTAGAAGTTATGTCCTATACAATAAGGAATTGCCTGAAACAAAGCAATTTTTGAGACTGACTTGTCTGAAAAGGGTTTTTGAAACAAGATGATAGCAAGGCATAGGTAATACTTGAAATACATTAACTCAATCGAATTGAATGAAAATGTCAATTATTTATAATTTAGATGAGGAGGAAAAGAAATACAAACAGAATAAACTTAAATACAGACTCTAATTGCTGTACAAACTCATGCGTCATCCACTAGCCTTTAGTGTTGTATTGTCACTAGACTTGAACAGGAACTTTTCAATGAAACTGGAACATTATGTGGGAAATTAATTCTGCTTCAGCTAATGGGCAGCTTCTTAGCCTCAGGGTAATTTTCCTAACTCAAAGGGAAGAGTGAGACTTGTCCCAGAATTGACAGTATTCTTGCAGTCATTTCCTGCAGATGTGGAAAAGCTAGCTTGAAGCCCAGGATTTGGGCACTGCAAGCCTAGCCTTATATGAATGTCATAGCTACTTTATCAGTCACTGTTTCAGAGCACAGTGCTTGTGTGAGACCAGATCCAGTGCTGCATTCTGTCTGACTATGGCAGACACCTAGAGAAATAATGAAACAGGCAAATGCTGGTGATACAATACAATCTCAGGTCCAGTGATTTCCTGAGATGAATGTTGTTTATTTGTTATTAGTAGCTTTTGAAGATGTTTCTCCATAGAGAACTTGTCTGATCTCTTTTGAGCTCACATAAACATTAACATCTATCATGTTCTTTGGCAAGGTGCTCCATGAGTCTATTAGCCATGGCATG
Organism: Corvus brachyrhynchos; assembly: GCF_000691975.1. Taxonomy (NCBI): domain Eukaryota; kingdom Metazoa; phylum Chordata; class Aves; order Passeriformes; family Corvidae; genus Corvus; species Corvus brachyrhynchos. Next base: position 991,047 of record NW_008237648.1, read on the forward strand.
AAGAAATACTCCATATGTGTGTGTAAACATTGAAATTTCATTTGTTCTTTTATTTATCTTTGCCTTTTGTTAAAAAAATATTGAAAAGATGTTAAGTTTTGCTGTTGGAAAGGAAGAGATTTAAAATGCTGTTTTTCTGCCCACAGAAATGGCTTCCTGCCAAACACTGATTAACATTATATTACAAACTGATGTAAATAATGGAGGCAGAAGTCCCCTTCATACAATTGCTCCAAGGGTAATCCCCATGAATGTTCTGAGTTTAGAAAGACTAGTAAAAATGTGCAGTTTGGGATTCTATTTATAACAAATGCTTGAGCAACATAACTCATACATGGTGTAGGCTGTATAGTGATGTAAGTATTGTAACATTTTCTTATACAACTGCAGGATGTCTGTTACTCAAAATGTCCACTAATTGTTAGTTTTCAAAACATATGGTTGAAGACAGGCACATTGATCAGCTAGTGCTTTTGCACACTTGAAATACTGCTATTTCAATAACTAAAGCTAATGCCAAAACTTGTTCCAGAATGAAGGAACAAAACAAACTTTCTGGATCCTTCTGTTGCAGCCTAAAGGAAATATGCTCAGCACACAAGGAGTTGTAATACTGCAATAAAACACTGGTTAGGGTCTTAAAGACAGCAACAGTAAAAATGGTCATAATACTAGCTGGTTTCTCTATATTAGTAAGGCAAATGGAATTGGGACTCCTTAGTCATCCAAATTAAACTGGACTCTACAAAGAATCGATGTGGAAAGAAGAGGGTAAGGGTTAGGGCTGGGTTACAGTTAGGGTTTGGGTTAGGGTTAGCATTGGATAAGAGTTAGGGGTGTGGGAAAGAATTTTTCTTTTCATGCAGATGGTGATATTGGGAAATGTATATTCAGCCACAGATTTTTTGCAGTGAAGAAGATATTTCAATGTATTTTCTGCCTTAACTTTAATATTTGTATTTTTTTAACAAAGTGGGAATGGCTTTTTATTTTTGAAGCACAATCTAATTAACATATTTTAAATGTTGTCAAGATTCTTTTTTTCTTTTACTGGCAGATAAGTTTTTTGCTTGAAATTTTAGTGAAATCAGAGGCAGTGATGAAACAGGTTGGTTGCTGAAATAGTATAGCGCTGTCCAATTACATTAAGAAAGTGTAATCCTTTAAGTAGCTTTACTTATAGCAAAACTAGTTAATATTAATGGAGAGTAAAGGTTCACTTGCAACATAACACATCTAATTTTTATGGAGCATGATTTATGAAAGACAGCTGAATGTAACACTACACAGGCAGCATTTGTACTACAGAAGTACCTTTGATTAAGAAAAAGTGAGAAATATTAGCTATGGGCTAAAAGGAATAAACAACTCCCTGGTAGCCCTCATATTTCTTAATGGAGGAGAAAGGCATGTTTGTATTTTAATACAATACATAAAACCATGATTTTGTCTTTTTCAGACTTAAGCATGTAAAAGAAGAAAAAACAACCTCCACCCTAAGCCTGAATTCTCACCTTCAGACTTCCATTCATGGAACTCTATTTCCAGGTAGATGAAAGAGACAGCTGTAAATTTCTGTCTTGGTTTTGAAAGACAGGTGTCTGCTAAGGAAGGCAGAAGCCTCCCTTGAAGTGGCAGATATAATCCCTTTCCCTCCGAGGGCTTTTAGGCAAAGATGTGGGAAATAGGAATAACAGTTCTTTACTATTATATATATAACCAGTCAAACAAACA
>NW_008237648.1:993072-1099460 GCF_000691975.1 Corvus brachyrhynchos
GGGGCGGGGTGGCCACAGCCCGGCCTCCAGCGGGGCAGGGAAGGTGGGCCGGGGGTCCTGGGATGCTTCTCCGCAGAAAGAAAAGCGGCTGAAAAGAAGCAGCAGCTTCTCTCTCCGAACGCTGAGAGCGAACTGACCCCACACCCAGGTGAAACAAAAGAGTAGCCAGGCGCACCCCACCCCCAGTGGGTAGCTCTTTGTTTCTTAAGTACCCAGCGATTAGCAACAGTATGGGGAAAATTCCTTTAACCAAAAAAAAACCCCTAGAACTCTTAAAACCCCAACAATTTCAGAGGCCACTAATAAACCAAATTCCAATCCATGAGAGTTGGAAAAATTAAAGAAGCTCTTCAGTCCTCAGTATTCCTACTTGTGCTCATCTGCAGTGAGCACATGAAGTGGATGAAGAGAGAGTTTTTTAATAAAGAAAGAAAGAAAGCAAAAGAACAATGGAAAAGTATATATGCTAAAAGACAATAATCAATTTCAAAATTCTTAACTACTGCTCCACTGCTGTTAGAAGTCTTTCTTTCATGTTTTTTCTTCTTACTGTTTTGGCCTGGGTATTTTTGCCTTTTACAATGAGGTAGGAGTTAGGCTAGTCAGTTGTTTCAACATCTCTGTGTGGACTCACTCAAACTTTGTGATTAAGAGATATTAGTTGTCTCTGTTTCTGAATTTCAAGTTATTTTACTCAGAGTTTGGATTACAACACAGGAGACAGCAGAATTCTTGTTCAGACTTAGTTGTTTTTTATATCTTATCAGTAATACAGCTGCACAGTGTGCCTCCAAGGTTGGCAAGGTGGAAAATGGCCATGAGTTTTAATTTTCCAAGCTTTTTAAAGTCTAAACTAACCAGTTTTGAGATACCAAGTAATATGTTTTTACTTACAACCCAATTACTAACTTCATGTTCTGCAGTGTGGAACTTTTGACCCAATGACAGAGCATTCAGATTTGTGAAGAAGAGGGAGAAAGAAGAAGACATAAATCCACACCAAAAATCCTCCACATTGTTACACTTACATATAATTATATCCCAAAAACCTAAATTCTCTAAAGTCAGGGTTCCAACAAAGAGACATAAGGACTTGATCTCTTTCTGACTACTGGCACAAGGCCTCATGCAGACAGCATGCCTTCATACATTGAAGCTTCATTTGTGCGTCCTCTGCATGGGCTACCTCCTGCGCCCTGGCACTTATGTTTTGGATTCTGTTAAATCAGGATTAGAACATCTGGAACCTGCAGGTTCACAGGTGTCTACCCCTTCTCTTTTTAGAGCTACCTCAAGGTGGCTTCCCAGCATTTACTTCAGCTGAGCTAGTCTGTGAGCAGGACCCAGAACTTCTCACCTTCCTTCCACAGTCCAACCCTAAAGTGATGCTGGCTCATTCTTACCATGAACTCAGTGTGTGGAGAAACCCCCACAATTCAAAGGTGTTGTAGTTTAGGAATGGTATTCTCCAATTCAATGCTGCCACTAAAACCATAGTGCTGCTTGGTCCCCCTCCCCCCTGTGGCTGCTGGAGAGGATAATTGGAGGCACAAAAGGCAAAGATGGATTGAGATGAGAACAATTTACTGGAAACAGGAATGAAATAAGAAAGCGAACAGTAACAGCAACAACACTAATGCCAGAAGATACAAGAAAGGAACAATTCATGTGGAAAACCCCCCCAACGATAGACAGTACTGGATGGCTCCTTCATCCATGATGGCACCAGGACCGAAACCCCTTCTCCCCAGAAGGGATGCCTTCTCCTGCCCGTGATGATGACACAAGGTGGTATAGAATAACCTCTGGGTCCTAGCCATGCTCTCTCCTGCCTACTGCAAAAATTAACGTTGTCCTGGCTGGAAACAGGACAAAAAGCTTTCTTCTTGAGACATAAAGTGGCCAGCTGGTGATGCTAAATAAAGGGAACATCTCGAGCACTGCTGATTGCTAAAAGGATGGTAATTGCAGTGTGAGCAGAGAACTGCCAGATCAGATCCAGAGAGAAGGCAGGTGGTGATGGTGAAGCAGACGGACTTAAAAAAACCAGGGACGGAATAAAATCTTTTGCTAGTACAAATGTTCTGACTGTTCCACTTGCACTTCTCTTTTCTTTTTTGGATGGCAAACACTCTACATAATGCCATTCTTTTTTCTTGACAGCCAGTTATTATTGTGAGCAGTGTTTGCCAAGCCTCTTAAACAACTAGAAAATACTTGATAAGCCTGCTTGGAAGTCTCAAAGGTCTGCAGAATTGCCATGTTACTTTGAATCTCTTGGGTATACAATTGCCCTTCCCTGATGGAATGTCCCAGTTGTAGTTTGCAATTTGCATGGTATTTTTGACATCATCAAACAGTCCTGGTGCTTATGCGTTGTGACTGCAGAGAAACACCAGATCTCTACACTGCAATGTCTGAGACATTGTACTGCTGGGAGGACAGAGAGTACATCTATGATATGATTGTCCTGATAATCTCCTCTGATCTATGCAGCTGGAGAAGCATTGATAAGTGCTCTGAAATCTCTAAGCCTCTCTAATAAACTTGCCTTGTAGCTGAACTCTCCTATATTGTATAATGGAGTTAGGATGATGAGGAGTCATTAATTAATCCCATCATAAGAAATTTTTAATGCTCTCATCTGGCATTATCTCACAGCTTGCTAGGGTAGTTTCCTGGAGGTAAAATGTCTTTTGCTCACATTTATGAGTAAATTATTATTGCTGACCTTGGACTCCTGTCCCAAAAAATGGCAAAGCATTTCAGAGATTTTCTTGGTGAATTCAGCAATGGGAGGGAAAGAAAGGTTACTTTCCTAGGTCAATGGTAAAGACAGTTTCTGAGATAAATGGGTGTTCAATTGCAAAAGGCTGGAGCTCTGCATCTCTTTCCGGAAGCTGATGATCATGTACTTTTGAGTGTAAATGTTCTTTTTGGATACATCCTCTTTGAGAACTAAGTGCCCTTGTTTAGTAGTGTCATTCTAAACTTAGTGTCATTCACTCTGTCATTAATTTTCTGTGGTGTTGTAACAGACTTGCTGGAAAATGTTAGTTTTCAGGAGTAAGGCAGGCTTCCATTAATTTAAAACTGCACAGTCTATTTTTCATATCTATACTTTGAATTATGGAAATATCTACCTTAGATTGATTATTTTAAAATGATTTAATATAATTTTTTCCCAAGCCTTAAACACAGAAAATTTGTCTGTTCTTCATTACTGAATTGTGGAATTCTGGTAGCAAAGGGTCAGAAATAGCTTTAATGACACAGAACAGAAGGAAACTTGGGGAATGTAAGAAACTGCTGCCCTTTGGTTGGGGTTACTAGGAGGAACTGCTGGTGGCTTTCACTTGGTAAAGTGAGTAATTTAGTAAAGTGAGTCATTTGCTCTTAATCATAACTAACAAAAGTTAACAGAAGAATGAAGTATTTTCAGAAACATGTAATGTGTCAGTGAGATACAGTTTTAAAGAAAGTCCTCATTGCTCCTACTTTGTCTAGTTTTACTAATATTCGTAGAAGTAATAACACAATTTTCATTTTCAAATGCCAGTATTTATTTTATATTCACTTACAATGACAGAGAGTGAGATACTCTTGGCTTTCAACCAGTGAACACGATTTTGACAAGACTGAATTTTTTAAGGGAGTGAAAAAATTCCCTTTTGACATATATTGGATTTTGATAAAATAATTTAGTCTGGAATAAAGAATGTTGTTTATCAGAAATTGATGCATGTCTTCCTGCTTGGAAGCAATGGAGTTTTCTTGTTATGTAAGTAGAAGATTGGTGTTATGTAAGTAGAAGTTTGAACCTGGAATAGATTTCCCAGTGCTTAGGCTTTGAGTCTCAGATAATGCAGACGAGTTTAATTGTGACACTGCAGCCGTGGTTTGGGAAGCTTCAGGACCCATATGCTGGTTAAACTAAATCTCTTTGAAACACAGGTGGTTGTATGCAGTTGTAAGAGTATTCAAACAATAAAATTTTAAGTCAGAGTTCTCCAGTCATGATGATCTACTGGCATAAAAACAAATTGTGGAGAGAGGAAATATCCCTTATCATACAAAACTCATATGGTTTAAAAACCACAACAAACAGACTGGTATTCAAACAGAACTTCTTGTTAAATTCATTCTGAGGCTCCACAAATTATCTATTTTAATATATTTGCCTTTCTTATAGAATTCTGGTCTTATTACCATACAAATACTATAATAGTGTTTTAAATTTATGCTGTTTAAATATCATATATGAAACCATACATTAATGTCAAATACATTATACAAACACAAATAGTGTGTTTATTGAAACTATCTAGAGAATTAATCAATTAGTGAGGAATATTTGAACCATGAATCATTTTTATTAGGCTACAAAGTTATAGATGATACCGAATGGAGACTATTAAAGGTAGACTACAACTTCTGCATCATGCACATAATTTGAATTTATGAATAGTCATTGAAAGATTTAGACCAAATTTTGGGTTTGATAAAAAAAAATTATGGAGCTGTGGAGGATAAGTAGAAAATGTAAGGAAAATGTGGCATAAGTTCTGTTGAAGAAGACTTTTTTTTTATCATGCTCTGATAAAATAGCTGCTTTTCTTTCAGGCTTAAAAATGTGATGGACCTAATATCTCTAGAACTCACTGCTAGGGAATATGCCCAGTGCAGGCAGCTCAGTGAGCAGCTGCAGTGCAAGTTGCAGGTTGTGCCCTGGGTGGGGGAAATGGCTGGAGCCCCCAGCAATGAGCCATGACCTGGCACCAACCCTTTGCCTAACAAAGGACACAGGGACCTGTGGGGCTGGATGGCAAGTCACTCAGAGACTCTGTAGAACCCAAATAAACAAGGAGAAGGTCCCAGGCCCAAAATTGCCACTGGAACATAAGGCACATATAAAGGGCATGAAGTGTGTGTGAGAAACGTGTGCTCAGGCTGTAAGGGTACAAAAAGCCTGGAGGCACCCAGCCTGACTTGTAATCATGTTCCTGCACCACAGTTAATTTCCTGAAAGGCACCAGACCTCTGTGACTCTGCTATGGGAAATCTGGGACTGAACCAGTGAGGGAAACTTGTCTGACTACGTGTAGTGGGAACCAAGCAGGGCACTGGAGCTGCTCACTGGAGCTGCCTGCTGCGAAGGTGCCTCGATTCCAGCAGTAAGTCTGGGGTGGTGCAAGTGGGACTCCAAGAATGGCTTCTGGATGGTTGGACAGGAAAGTTTCCTTAACAGTGGGAAAGTGGCAGTACTGACAAGACACAAATTTTTGTATCATCCAGATACACACTCAAATTAGTACAATCATAGTTGTTCAGTTAGTGTCTGTCTTGCAGCACCATACCACTTAGGCTTTAGTGATCTTAGAGAAACTTTCCTGACTGACCATTCGGGAGCCATTCTTGGAGTCTTGCACCACCTAAGCTGGGACTGAGGCCCCTTCACAGCTACACATCTCACACTCACACCATCAGATCAGGTTTCCTCACTGGCTAACCCCATGTTTCCCGTATCAGTCTCAGATGTCCTGATCCTTAAAATAATTAAATCTTGGAGCAATAACAAAATAACAGCTCAAGCTGTGTGCCTCCAAGGCAAACAAAGACCCCAAACAAAGGAACCCCATGGCTTTTATACTCTCTATGTCTAAGGATGGGAAAGTCTGGGGTCATTGGCTCCCGTGATGTCTGATCCCCTGGCTGGGCCACAGGTTCCCGGGTCCTTTGTTATGCAAAGAGTTGACAGGTCATGGCCTCTTGCCTCAGGCTTAGGCTCCTGCCCCTCCAGAGCTCAACCTGCAGCTCACACTGCAGCTGCACACTGAGCTACAAGCACTGAATGTATTGTATTCTTTGACACCTTTGACATAGATTTGATGTTCAGCCTGTCAGCTCATCACCTAATAGAAGAAAAGTTTATCCAGCTGTCCAAAACCATGAAGGAACAAAATGTCAATTTATTAATGATGCTGGCTTATTCAGTACAATCCCTACTATTTAGGAACTTCTCTTTTCCTGCAGAACACCTTGCTAAACCAGGATCTGACAAATTAAGCTGTAAATTAATAGCCTTTCTGCTTCCTGGTTGCTTGCTGAGACAAGTTGTCTTAAAAAGGTGTGGAAGGAAGTCTTCAGAGTCCTGTTGCTGATCTAATGCATTTTTCTTTTGAAATATGAAAAGTAGAAATAATTTCTTCCAGGTTTCTCATCAAAGAGAGCACTGTTTTTGAGCATGTTGTCCTTTTGACTGCAGCTGAAGGACGTTTTCATGTATTATGTAGGAAAATATTTAGGTTCAATCAGCCACCTGAAAATCTTAATGCAACTTATTTTTTACACTTTTTTTTTCTTTTTAAATTTTGCTTTATTTTGTTGGTACTTTATGTTTTCCACTTACTCATGAGGTGTCTCTGGGCTGTCCTAAAATATCTAACTGTGCTGCTGCATACGTTATATTACATTCTACTTCTATTAATGGAAAGTAATCATATATGATTTTATTGAAAGTCACAGAACTAGGCTTCTGCTGAAAATAATTTTTCTGCTTTTATGGATTTTTAACATTTGTGCATCAAATGCATCATGGTGTATGTAGTAGTGACTTTAAAAATGTTACATGCAGGAGAAACTATATATATCTGTTCTTAGAACATTTCTGATTTGTATGGAACAGAGAAATACTTATTTAATTTGAAAAGAATCTCTTATCCTAGTGTAGAAGTACCCAGAAGAACACCCTGGTCCTTTTTATATACAAATGAATGAAAGTGTAATAGTTCATTAGCTCTGCCAGTTTTTTGGGTTTTATTTGTTTTTTCCTTTTTTTCTCTTCTGAAGTAAAATGAAGGATAATTTGTTCTCCTGTGGAAAGCTGTTTAAAGTCACTAATTGCTTGAATAATATATGTAATTTTTATGCTAGTACATAAAATTTATGTAACATGAACACTTCTCAGTCAGGAGAAGTTCTGGGAGGTAAAGTGAGTTACCATTTGAGGAGGAGCATGAGAAGACAGGGATGGTGTAGGCAGTAAGCAGGCAAAAGCTGCAGTCTCTGGGTAAAGGTAGGAACAAGCACTATTTCAAAGACCAGAGTGGAGGCCAGTGAGGTGAGAAGGTGACAGGAGAAAAGAGCAGTATGAGCAGTTTTGGGAACTGCTGCTCTAAGCTATAGTGTGCCCCCTGTAAATCAAACTGTGTCAAGGCCCTGAGCTGTCATGGAATCACAGGATGAACTAGGTTGGAAAAGACCTTTGAGATCATCAAGTCCACCTGTGACCTAACCTAACACCTCCTCATCAACTAAACAATGGTACTGAGTGCCACGTCCAGTCTTCTTTAAAACATGTGCAGGGACAGTGACTCCACCACCTCCCTGGGCAGATGATTCCAGTGCCCAATCACTCTTTTAGTGAAGAATTTTTTCCTGATGTCCAACCTAAACTTCCCCTGGTGCAGATTAAGACTGTGTCCTCTCGTTCTGTCAGTGGTTGCCTGGGAGAAGAGACTGACCCCCACCTGGCTACAACCATCTTTCAGGTAGTTGCAGAGAGTGGTAAAGTCTCCCCTGAGCCTCCTTTTTTCCAGACTAAACACCCCAATATGTATCATTACACATATGCTGAGTTTAGAATTACAGGCAGGAGTGTAAGAGATGGTGTTTCAGACAAGTTGTCTCCAGGGCAATATTGGATTATGTTCAATTTTTAATAATGTTAAGTGGGACCATATTTTTTAATCCAGGATCTGAAACTAGGTGTGACTTTATAGAGTAGAGGGCATCCTTGTTCAATGAAGTTTATAAAGTTTGTAAGACTTGGGGAGCAGATAACAAATGTTCTGAGCCTGACTAGAGAAAATGGCTTATGACTAATAAGAGTAGAAAGAACAGTTCTAGTTAAGGTTTAAACGTGATAAGTAGGCCTTGAAACTACTCAAAACTCGGCTCTCTAAATAGTCCTTTTACACTGAAATGACATGGCTCAAAAGTGTTTACTCTGAGAAAAAATTATGATGTATCTCTGAACCAAGTCATGTTTTATTACATAGTTTTGTTTCAGAAGCTCTTAATTTGCATCACAAAGCAGGGCTCTCATGGAGCTGTAGCATTTGTGAATTTTATTTACACTATGACAAAAATAGTAGCAAATTACTGCAGTAGAACACAGCTGAAAGGTTAGAAGAGGGCAGATAAGAGAAATGTGTCTCCAAAACTCTGCCTGTGGGTTTTTGCTTGACCTAAAGCCTGACACTGCTTCCTCTGACACAGGGCAATAATTTTTTTCTTGTCTTTCAAAAGCTAAGAAGGACACTAGATATATGTTAATTATATTTGTGTAATTTTATAAAATCACAGTGAATTATGCTCTTTTCACCGTTGAGAAAAGGCAAGGAATATTTCCTTTATTTGTTATACGCTGAAATTTCTCGGGAATTATCTGCCGTAGTGAGTCATAGAATCATAAAATATCCTGAGTTGGAAGGGAAACACAGGGATCATCGATGCCCACTCCAGGCCTTCACAGCAAAGCCCCAAGATTCTCACCATGTGCCTGAGGGCATTGTGCAATGAAGTCATCCTTCAGAAAAACTGAGGAGCCTTGATTGTGGCTGTGAATACACACATATTGTTAACAATCAAACCTCACCTGATACATTCTATCATGGTATTTGTTCTTCTCATGACTACTTTATTCTGGTAGCTTATACTTATCCTTGACTAATCAATACATGCAGATCCATCTCCTCTTCAGTTATGTCCTTTTGAGAATGTAGCTGTTTGTAAGTCCCTTTATACTAATCTCTTAATAAAAAGTTTGCATTTCATAAAATTGAACGTTCAGCATGTCTTACTCCTCTCCTCAAGGTCCTTTAATTCTTGTACTGCTCTGGTCTTTTTCTGTGTTATCAGTGATTTCTCACTTGCATGTAATTAGTACTTGCCCATTATTTTGGCAGAGCTGTTAGAGAAAATGGTAGGTAACACCAATCTCAAAACAAGCTATTGAATTATTCAGCTGATGTGATTTTCTCCATTTTGATACTTTTCCTTCTAGTATATTATTTACTTATAGCAAATTTATTCATTATTTATCCTAGAATCCCTTTTGTGATTCTGGTGTTTTTCATTTTTGCTAGTAAGACCCCATGGTGCAGGGAAGCAAGTACTTCACCATAGGTGACTTGTTTCACTTGCCTAGAAAGCATATTCTATACTATATCCTATTCTCCTAGAATTTTAACCTGAGAGAAATCTCTCAAACCATCACTTCCATTTTACTTCACCAAAGTTTGAGTTTTAAAACTTGCAGAGATCTGAAACTTGTGGGTTTGTCTTGATACACAGAAAGTTCAAGTGCTTTACAGAATACTATAATAAAAGTAGGTGTATTTGTAAATCTTAATACAGCTTAAGAATTTCTTTTTTATCTTGGCAGCATTCCCACTGGTAGAAATTAAAATTTCTAAAATTGCTGCTCCTTCTGTTAAAATAGTAGTTTTAAAATGTGCCAAATCCTGTGAAAAATATTTGGAAAAAAGGTCTGAAATTTAAACAGCTTGTAAAAGTGGAGCTGCATTTAGATTTTCACTACTGCTGTTTCCTCTTAAAAAAAGGATGCCATGATGATCAGGATTAACAAGCAATGACAGTGTGTTTTAAAGAAAAAACACTTTTTCTCCTCCAGAAAATGAGCAACTTGTTCTGCTCATTTCTGTTCTGTGTCAGGGTCTTTACCTGATTTTATTCTCTTTCTGCTTGTAGCTCACTAGCTGCAACCTTTTCTTAGGTTGATTTGTGTTACTCTGTTGACCATTCCTTGACGTTTTCTTCCCTGTGATGAAATGTGAACCAAGAGAAACTCACATTAGGTTTTACCAACAAAGCTTCTCCTAAAACAGCAGTGCTAAATATCATAATGTAATGGATCTATATTAACCCATGGGGCTCATTAATTGGTTAAGTAGCATGATAATATTCTAATTCTGTATAATATTTATCTCTGGATTTTCAACTTTGACATCCTAAGAGGGGATGACAGGATTTCAGTGCCAGTTTCATGTGAAAATTAGGCTAAAGAATACCTGCTTTTGGTGTCTTTATCCACAGGCTTTCATGAATGGTGGTAATTGTGAGTTTGGACTGAATTTTTCTACCAAGTTTTGGCTTGTGGGACTGAGGGGCTAAAGGGCTGAGGGGCTATGCTGGGACTGCTGGAATCAGCTGTGCCCAGCTTGGGGCAGCCTGAGCCTCTTCTCTCACTGAGGCAGCAAGTCCTCTGTTCTTGATGTGCTCTCTCTGTCCTGTGAATTTACCTAGAGTCATCCTGCTGGCCTCAGCACCCTGAGGAGGGCTGCAGGTAACAGGGGGACCTTAATTACAGGAACTGTGTACCACAGTAATGCTGGAGCTTGCAAAGCCATTTGTCTGTCTTTAAAGGTCAACAAAGATTTCTCTTCCTGGTGTACCTAATTCCTAGCATATCATACCTCACGTTTTATTTTGTATAACTTATTTATGGATCTCTGTTCTGTAATTAATTGTTTCTGTCATAGATAATCCTTTGTCAGCAGTTCCTGGTCACTTTAGAACAAGTCACCAAGTATGTCACCTACTTGTTGACCCAGTGAGATATCAGGAGAACATTATTATACCTGTCATATCTATACATGCTTTTCCATCAAGCTTGCATGGCTTACTAATTACTTCCAAGAATTAAAAACAACATTTGGAAAGGAAGACCTGTGCTAAGAACATTTTAACACAGAAACTTTTTGAAGACAGAGATAGCTTTCAGGCTCTGTTTCTGTCTTCTATAAATGAATTTTTGCTTTTAGGCTGAAGTTTAAAATAAGGTGGTCTTGCCAGTAGAAATACTAGGGTTTGGATGTCAATGATAGCAGCCTTAGAGTGATGGATACTAAAAATCTGGAAAATGTTTTTCATGCATGGAAATGCTGCTCCTTACCTGGCATCTAAAATATTTCTACAAAATATACCTTTATACATAGGTAGTATACAGTCTGTCCTAACAAGCATTCAGAAGTATCTATAACCCATTCTTCCCTTCCCCTCTGACAAATTGTACATACAAAATCTGACCTCCTGCACAAATAAAATTTGCAATAACTGTGATTGCTCTGACTAGTCAGAGCGTTAAATTGCATGAATGTTTGAAGCCGAATTGGGTTATAAGAACAAACCACACTCTTTTGCTTTTAGTTACAACAAATCAAATAATATGACAGCTTCCCTGTATCATTTTCTTATGTGCTTATTTAAACAGCACAAGGGAAATTTTTATAGCTTGGTGTGTTTAAAATTTATCACCAGCTGCAAATACCAGGAGCTGTGTCTAAGAAAAACTGTTATCTTTCATATAGAAAGGGGAAGGAGAAAGAACAGGACATGTGGCTTTCTCAGAAGCAGTGAGCAAGACTATAAAAATCTTACCTGCAGTTAATTGTGGACAGAGTAAGTGACCACAAATGTTTAATTCTGGATGTTGCTTAAAGGGCTTCGTGGAAGTGCCTGGAAAAAAATCCTTATCACCTATAAATTAGGGTTAATATTAAAGGCAAGCTTGGGTGTAGTATGAAATCAGTTTTATGCATGGATGAGCCAAGATTTGGTATCTGCTCTCAGATACTTACCTTTGCTTCCTACAATCAAATAGATATGCTTGGCTTCTACTTCAGATTTATGGTTATGGACCCTGAAACTCTGGCCAAGGCATAAACAAACAAGTAACCACAATTATCTCTCTCCTTGTCTTCTTTTTCTAACTGCACTATAGGATTGTAGCTATGTTTCAGAATATATATTCAACATATCTGGAAGTCTGGCTCATTTAATTCTTATCAAACAGACAGATCTAAAATGCATTTTTTTGCCATTTCCCATTAATTCGACTTTTCCTTCCTAATTTTTCTTTATCCAGCAGACAGAGTATTTCAAACTACATAGCTCCTAACAGCAGTTCAGTTTTGAACCCCTAAAGTCCCTATTGAACTTGCAATAGCACTTTAACACATTGTAGGAAATGTTTCTAATCCTCAAGTATTTTGGAGATGCCAGTTTTTTTCTGTTTACTTGAGTTGCAGGACCGCGTTCAATTTGCTGTGTTGCTGCAGGCAAATAGACAATTACTGATTTCTGCTGTCAAGAGAATGATGGGTAATCTCTATTCCCCCTGGGCTAACAGACCTGCCTTCCCATGCAGCCAACAGAGAGAACTGGACATTCTGGACAGAGTCCAGTGAAGAGCCACAAAGATGATGAAGGGACTGGAGCATCTGTCCTATGAGAAAAGGCTGAAAGAATTGGGGCCATTCAGGCTGGAGAAGGGAACTTCTCTCTCCCTGCAGTGTTGGCTCTAGCTCCCTCATGCAAACTGCATAACATCCTGTCTTGTCATTACCCCCAGCTCACTGTGTTTTTTATACACTGGAGAGAAAATCCACCACAAAGATTAATTATGACTTAAAAAATGTGATCCTGGACAGGCAATTTTTCCTGTTAAAGAATAAGAAAATGGGGCAGTCTAGGACTATTTCAGAATTGAAATAGTTGAGTCTTAGAGTTTTGCATAGTCATTTTACTCCTGTTTTTTAACAAACTTAAAAGGAAAGAAACCTTTTTGAAACTTCTGGTGAAACTCTATTCTGACTGTGTGATCTCTCCTCACTGTGAGCTATATTGTTTTTGAGAGTATAACTCAAAGTGAATGATTTGAATTATGAGCACCTATAGAAATAGTTTTAATGGGTGTAAATTTACCATTAATTCTGGTTACCATTTATACTGTTGACCTCAGCATTGTGGGAAAGCTGGAGAGAAGGACCTGTGGGCCCTAGTGGGCCCTGAGTTGACTGTGAGCCAATACTGTGACCTTAGAGCAAAGATGGCCATATATATTGTCATTGATAATATCTTTCTCAGGAAGAAGAATTTTTGAAGAATAGTGGGGTAGATGAAGAAGGTGTCTTCACCTGTAAATCCTGTAATCCTTTTAATCTACGCTAGCACTGCATACCAAATAAGTATTTTTGCATCTGGCTTTCAGCAATACTGATAAGGTTACAGATCATGCAAAAAATTAAGGTCCATATATAAACACTAATTTTAAGTTGATTCAAATATATAGTAGACGTGTCTTATTGTCTCTGTCTTTACCCAAACCTACTGCATTTTTCTCCAAGGAGTTTTGATTTAGAGCAGTTTGACCTAGCTTTCCGGCACTTTTTCTGTAAGTACAAAAGAAAGCAGGACTATCTTTTGCATTTAGGTCTAGAACTATTTTGGTTTATGTTTTTATACATGCCTCTAAAAAACCTGCTGTCATAAAACAGATTAAAGAATCATAGTAAGTGTCAGATGACATGCTGTCCTGGATCTTGACTCTAATTTATTTTTAAACAAATTTTGATTTTTAAAACACTGCTCTAAAACTTTGTGACAAGCCCATTCATAATATAATTTAGACTCCTTAAACTGTTCAGGCTGTAGGAAAAGGTATTGGGAGCCATTGTTTTTTAAAATTGTCTTATTTTGTGACACCTTATAACTAGTTAAAAGTGTCAAGGTCAATTTTTTAGTTTATCATATCCAATTTCTTTTTCAGAAGCTATATCTCATTCTGGCAATTTCCTTGTATATTTGAACTTTGCACATACAGCATGCAGCAGTTTGTAACTGAGGTGCAGCAGCCCGAAAGCCATGGTGAATTAAGTCATCTTCTTAGAATGCCTTCTTTGCATTCTCTTCCATTCAATAACACATCAAATGATTGTTTCGACAAGAATTTTATGAGACTGAAATGAAAAGTGGCTATGACATGTGATTAACCTGAGGGTCAACTTAAATGAGAATTACTATTTCCTTAGGCATTTGGAACATGAAAACATCATAAATTTGTTTTTATAGAGTCCTTACAAAATGAGATATTCATAATACATGAATGAGCCTTAGTCAGTATGCTTCCTCTCTGCTGCTTTTCAAATTCCTAAAATGGAAGGAATCCTAATGGATGCATTAAAATTAGCTGCTACAATTTTGCTTCAAATAAAACATAGGCAATTTCATTATGCACTTTCTTGAGGATACTGGCAAAATGTAATTATGAAAGGAAATATATTTAATACATGCTTTTTACCAAAGCCTAAGATAAATGGACAAGGTTTTAAGCTTACTCTAGGTTAAATTTGGGCCAAATAACTTTCTGTTAAAGAAATCAAATCTTAAAGTACCTATCCTCATCAGAGAGTAAATTAGGCAGGAAAGCAAGCCCAGGTCTTCTTGAACCCTAAACAGGCTGCTTTATCTTCCCCTGAGATTAATGAAAAGAAATAAGACAACTTGTTGTTATGCTAATGTAGTATGATAAAACCCCAGATGTATTCATTCTGATTTTATAGTGTAGAAACCATAGCAGATTAGTTCAGAGGAATGCAGGTGCCTCTCTAGTTTAGTGTGTGGCATGTAAGGGTAAGACGTTAGCTAGGAAGGCTTACTATTATGCAATCAAGGAAAGTTTTATTTAACTAAGAATGTTGATTAGGTCATTATTTAGGAATAAAATAATGAACTGTCTCAGGTGAGTGGTGAGAGGAATACTAAGTGAACAAATTAAAGTGTGGAACATCATTAAGAGTCATACAAGGAATATATGAGCAAAGTCATTAAAATTTTCCTGATAACAGTTTCTGTGAGACCTCAGGAATGCTGTCTAAATCCTGCATTACAAATGCATAAACCCTGAGGTTTTTTTATTTATCTGAAATATAAGGAGTCCTTCACAAGTCTTAGAATATCTTGAATATATTGCCCTAATATTTAAGTGCTAGTCAGAAGACTAGTGGTGTAGGATGAAACGGGAGAAAGTGTAGGAGGGTGAAGGGGAAGTGTTAGGGTCATAAAAATGTAGAGGGCAGTATGGAGGTAATGGAGGAATTGTTTGCAAATATGTCTTCAAATGCATATGGTACGTTGGAATTTGTTAGTAAGCTTGTAATTGGATGATGATAATGATGTCTGCAACACAAAAATGGGAATGTGGTGGACTCTGAAAGTCCTTCTCTATTGGAATTGCTGTACGTTGTGATGCTGGCTGGACAGCTTATGCCTTGGCTTAGATTACTAGGGCAATAATTATTTTGAAATGAGGAAATTATTTTTTAACATATTTTAAAATGGTTTATTATTTTTAATGTAAGGTGTTTTTAAAATTAATTTCCTTTTTTTGTGATTTTACTGTTAAATTGAAAATTTCTGAACTTGGCACACGCAGGCACTAGTTTAATAATTATAATTACCTGGTTTTGCATAATGATTGGGATCACTATAAACCTTGAGTATTTTCAGAGCTATGATGATTTCCCTGTAAAATACCAGGCAGTTTTTTTGTTTCTCTGTTCCTGATGTAAAAGGCAGGGGTAAAACAAAATTGCATTCTAGAAAAAGAAGAGCATGAGTTCGAATCATTAAATTTGCTTTCTTAGTACTCCTTTGTCTCTCTTGCAGATACAAGGTTTTGGGGTTTTTTCTTTAAATGATTGACACTTCAGCACAGTAATATTTCTGTGTGCAAAGGAGAATCTGCATCTTTGTTCCTGTCCATCATCTCAGCTGACTAAGAGATGACACGAGTCATAAACAGGTGCATGTACAGAGGATTTTCAAATGTAATATAGAACACACAAATGTGTTGTTTATGTACAACTCTTTGAAAAAATAATGATGACTGAATGACAACGAAAACTTTATACAAATTCCAAGTCTTACTTTTTCTCTGGGCACTCTGAAATCCCTGAACTACAGCACTCTAAAACTAATGGGAGATTCTATTTAAATTGTTATGCTACATATTTAGTCATCATGCTGAGCCTTCTTAGTCAAAACAATTTTCTCGTTCTTGTTATTCACCATTTGGGAGTGAACTGCTGCCATCAGATTTTCTCAGTTGGAAACGAAGCAGTAGTGCAAACACAATCACACTTCCAGCTTTTTTCTTTGAACTAGTACACAGAGCCATGGGAAAAGGAGAGAATGGAAAAATAGCTCTGTTTTAAAAGAAAACTGGATGTCTAAACTCCTGTTTTGTGTCATACTCTTGTTGCACTGAATCATTCATCTAATGAACACAGGCAATTGTGAAAGCACTAGTATCACTGTTGAGTCAACTCAGGAATAAACTGGTAACTTTTGTAGGGGAGTAAATCTGACTCTCTTAAGACAGGACCCTGTGTTGCTAACTGTGCACAGCTGCAGAGGCCACACTTTCCCATGGTCCTGCTGGATGTCCACATTCAGATTGAACAGAGAGCCCTCCAGCAGTGTGCTGGAGGTGTGCTGTGAACAGAGAGCCCTCCAGCAGTGTGCTGGAGGTGTGCTGCAGTGTGCTGCTGAGGCCACTGGGGTACCTGCCCAGGGCCAGCAATTTATGCACCACTAGGGTACTAGGACCAGCAATTTACCACCATACACCAATATATGCTGGTGCCACCCAGCTTGAAATCAGCTTGGCAGTATGGGGGTCCTCATGGACCCCAATTGACAATGAGCCAACTGTGCCCTTACAGCAAAAAAGGCTAGTGGTATCCTGGGCTAATGGTATCCTGCTGTCCCTCAGCAGGCTGAGGAACACAATCCTTCCCCTAGCCTCAGCACTGGTGAGGCCGCACATGAAGTGTGTTCTGGGTCCCCAGTACAAGAGAGACATGGACATACTGGACAGAGTCCAGTGAAGAGCCACAAAGATGATGAAGGGATTGGAGCATCTCTCCTATGAGCAAAGGCTGAAAGAATTGGGGCCATTCAGGCTGGAGAAGGGAACGTTTGGTGCTGGCGGGGTGGGTCTTATCTGTCGCTTTGTCGAAATGGACATAACAGCACGAGACTTGTAATCCAAAGCTGTAAAAGTTTTTTATTTTCTCTACTGCTACTCTTATACCTCTTCACAATTGCTGTGGGTTATTGAGATTGGCTGCTTAGCAAACAATGACAAGGCTGTCTAACAAACAATGACCATTCAAGCAGTAAAACAATTAGCTATACAAGCAAAAGTGTAGTTGTTATGTATTATCTGCAAATTCTTCCTTGTACGCACTTAACGTCCCATAACAAGAACATCTTCTCCTTAAGTCCAGAACATTGAACATCATCTTTCACTGATTATCTTCTTGGCTTTCTCTGTGGGTTTCACTGAAGCTGCAAAATTTCATGGTAAAAAATCTCACGAATAAATTCTGACTGTCTTCAGGTCTGACTCTGTGAGGCTGTCAGTCCAGCTGTCAGTCTCATCACTTATCAGTGTGTATAAAACAGAAGAGAGGCTGTAAAAAAGAGGGAGCCAGGCTCTCTTCAGTGATGGCCAGTGACAGGACAAGAGATGATCTGCACAAACTGAAAAACAAGTGGTTCATTCCATCCCAAATATAGCCCCATAGTAGCTACTAGAAAATTAAGTCTATCTCAGCCAACACCAGCATACCCTTGGAGTGTGTGGAGTTTCCCTTTTTGGTGACATTCAAAAGCCATCTGGACGTGTTCCTGGGCCACCAGGTCTAGGTGGTCCTTCTTGAGCAAAGGGGTTGGACGAGATGGCCTCCAGAGGTCCATTTCAACCTCAGCCATTCTGTGATTCTGTGATTTCACTGTCAGCAGAGATGCCATGTGAAGGTATATCCTTTTCTCATTGCACCACACTGGTTACTAATGTAGCTACACCCTTAGAAAACTTGAGCCTCACTGGTTTACTGGAGTCTGCTCAATGTTGATCCAACTGTTCCTTCTAATTGTGCAATAACTACAGTGAGTAGTAATTATTGACAGAATATGGGAGATGCATAAATGCAATAAACATGTACAGACTGTATGACAGGAAAATGCTGACACAATTTCTAGCAGAATATGTTTAATGCCATTGGAGAATAAGAACCTAAGTCTCTGATTCACTGTAATAACATGTGGGTCTCATTTTTATGGGCAGGATTATATGTCTATAAGCAAATCCAGTTGTGAGGGATTAATATGATATTAAGTAGAGGTAAAGTTTTTAGCTCTTCTGCAGAAATGAGAACTCTGATCTCTCTACTAAGGAATATTTTATGAATAAAGATTTATGATATTTGTTTTCAGAGTGTTTCAGGTCCATGATTCATAATATAGGTTGGAATATTGTAAAGCCAAAGAGAGAGAACTTTTGGAACACCCTGTCTTCCTTGTTGCCTGCATAGTTGTCCATTTACAGAACATTTGTGAAACCTTCTGAAAAAGAAAAATATTGAATAAAAATAGTATAAAGAATTTTAACCAAGGAAAAAAGTTCAATACAACCTCATCTTAAATGTTTGCTATATGAGGACAAAAGTAATACCATTATGCAACTTCTATGAGGCAATAATCCCATTCCCTGATGGGACAGACTGCTTTGTCTCTGGCACCGCTTACTGTGTTGTGACCTTGTAAAACATGACAACATTGCATATTCTTATGCAGTATCTAGAGCTCTGTCATGCATAACAATTGTCTATAGATGCCAAGAAATGTGATGTGACTTTCAAGGGCTGAATTTTATGCTAAATTGAACAGATTTCAGGAAATTACAATGTTTTAAGTGTCTGGGTTGGGGTTGTAAAATGTGAAATTTATTTTTTAAAAGCTCTAAAATTGTTGCTTTTTAGGAATGTAGGTATTATAGATATTACATGTAGATATTATAAGAGGTGGACAGGGCTCTGACAGCACCTGTTTTTTCCCCTGAGATCATGCTGCTGCTCTGGGTACAGAAGAATTTCAAGTGAATGTCTATATCCATCCATTTTTTCCTTTTCTTTCTTAGTAAATTCTGGTTTTCTGCATTGGCATTTTGCATGAAATGGATGTTCTAGGTCTTTGAGACAGCTTCCACAAGAACTTAAACCCATGATCAGCAGATCTGACCAGAGACGGGTGTGTTATGACAAAGCCTGACACTGGGTTTTCTCCTGCACAGGAACAGTCAAGCAAGCATCTCCTGTGGGAATAGCTGGATGGCAGCACTCTGGCCAGGAAGTCAGACCTTTGGTGCAGTTCCTACTTGTCTGTGTTCCACAATCAGCTTAGAAACCTTCTATGAAACTAAATCATAATCAATTTTTAATATTCCTGGCGAATCTGCTGGCTCAAGCAGTGGCTAGGTTTAGCTGCTGGAGAGAAGAGAGGGCTGTGCAAAGCTGGTCAAGACAGGAGATAAATTGACCCTGACAACTTAGGAGTAGTAAGCTCCATGTGTCAAGCAATAAAAATGTATTAATGCTGTCCCTTGACATGAATTACTTCAAGGCAATCTTTAGGAGAGGAGCAAGTATGTGTACCACATGATGTGTTGCCTGTAAAGTATCTCTTCTAAAAGTCATATTTGCTAAAATTACAGCTTCATCTATTTCCTGCCCAAACAGTATAAACATTTGTAGAATCCTTACTTCCTATCATATGGCAAAGCTCTTACTGTGCATGGTCTGATGCACATTTAAGAAGTTACATTCACTATTATGTGATAAAATGCTACCTAAGAAATATTAGTTTTACAAGTAGCCTTTGCAAGGCTATGCTAAATGAGAAAGCATGATCACTGAAAGAAATTATCAAATTGTATCATGATTTAGGTTTTGGCTATCAGAAAGCATGACTGAACCTCCCTATTTCATGAAGCCAAAATCCTAGTGATCATGGTGGTTCTGAAAGGTGTGGGTTAAGAAGAGCCCCATTTGAATTGGAGCCTCCCTGTTTTTTGTAGCTGCTCAAATTACTTGAAATTAAGAGGTACAAATATGTTTGCTATTTTATTTTCTCATCTGGGAATATTCTGAATATGCGACACTTTTTGATATTTATGGAATCTCATTTGTTCTCAAAATGATGCATTTGTTCAGTTTTTTTTGGTTTTTTTACAAGTCTACACTTTTGATAAAACCTCAGAAATAGCTTCCCAGCTTCATCCTTTCCTAATCTCTCTGACAGTAAAGTTTTAAAGATAAGCACTTATGGGCAATATTCATGCCATAATTACAGACTCCTGAGTGTCATTCTGTGAAAATGACTTGATGGCAAAAAGTTTGATGAGAAACAATTACCTAATTTTTGTAGTTGCCAAGTACTTCTGTATTTGCTACCCGAGCTATGTTGAAAATGTTTTCTGATTTCTTTGAATATCTTAAGATATTTCCAGAAGATAACTGTGACTATAAATCTGTTGTTAGACAGGAGCTGGTTGGTTTACATAGAAGATAGGCCTCTATGTAAGGGCAAATGAGGTGTGGAAAGCTAATAAGAATATGTTAAACTACAACCTCCTCTTGTCAAATGCAGAACAGGTGCCCTGGAAAGCAAGGTGATATAACGAATCCTAAGGACGGTGCACTGATGAAAGATTATGCTTTATTTTCTGTTTCACATTGTGCTGCATTTTACAACACACGGTTTGCAGAAGAAATGCAGTTTCAATTTTGCACTGCTTAAAAAAAATTATTCTGAGCTGAAATGGAAATAGAATTATTTCTTTTAAATGGTATCCAGATTTTCATGTTCTACTGCTGAAGGAGCTTCAGCAGTCTGAAATATGTGTGTGCATGATTTATTTCTTGCATTATTTTAACAATTGACTAGTCTTATCTAGTGTATGAAAAATTTAAAAATATTAGACTAATCGAGATGGTATTGAGGAGTGTGGTATTTTTAGGTGGGCAATAAAACACAGGATTTGGTTTCATGAAACTGCCTCTCCCTGTGCAGGTAAAAAATCAATCTGTCATCCTATTTCTGTACGAAGTCATCAAACACTGGCAAGGAAGGTGGAGGTACTTTTCTGATGATTGCACTAGATGAGTCAAATTTGAGGATCTTGAAAGATGTTAAAGCCTCACAGAGATTGGTAACAGAGCATATATCTATGTACCTGTACCTTGCAGCTTTGAATCTTGGTGAATACCTGGGGGATTTGGAAGTAATTGCTCTATTCATGCATTTTGTGTCTTGGGCTAGTGCTTACACTATTCTATGTACAGGATATTGAAATGACCCTTTAGGATTTGTGTTTTGGTTTTTTAAATTTCAGCAAAGTTCTTAATATTTGATTTATGTATATCTTTCTTTTACAGCCTGTATAACTGTCCCATAAACCAAGCAGCTGTGAACAACTAAGGAATTTATTGTTTAAGTGAATTTGTAGTGGTGTAGGATTAACATGCTTATCTCATACACATTTCTACTTGTTTAAAGGCTATTGTGAAAAGTGAAACAGTAAGCAACTTTCAATTCTTTTCTTTCCATTGAGGGCTGACCAAAATATGAGTATTCTGTAATGAAAATTTGTGTAGCAGTTCCTTCATTCTTGCCTGATCCAGCTTTCAAGACTGATTCTACTTGTCCCATAAAAGTAATAGGAATGGAAGTTTTCTTTTGTTTCTCCCAAATGCTTTTTTAAACTTTTTCAGTGTCTTCCATAAGCACTGAAGTTGAACTTAATGGGCAGGAGTACTATTAATCAGTGTTGCTCTGCTGGCTTTGAAAGAGAGGTCAAGACATTCTGAGTGTAATACTCATTATTGAGAGTGCTGCATTTCTTATGAGTGTTGGACCTTTACTGGTAATCCCCCTCAATGGCCACAGCTGTCAGTGGCGAGTTTTGATTATGATTCCTCTGTAAGGCAACTTTTTATTTTTAAAGACTGTGGAACAATTAAGAACTTATCTCAAAGAGATTTTGCTTTGCATTAAAAAGCATCCACATTAGGGAAGGCCCCCCTCCCTTTATTTATGGTAATTTCCACTAAGGGAGAAACGCTGGAGGAACCCTGACAAGATCTCGTCTCATATTCAGACATCCTGTGCAGAAGTGTGACATTTTTCAAAAAACTTATGAGAAATAGCACATGTTAAACATAAGATCCTAAGATACAATTAATCATAGTGATACATGAAGATACATTAATTTTTTACTGTGCTTTGAATCAATCCGCTCTTTTAACTCAGATGAAAATGATCAAGAATAAAACCTGCAGAAGAAAAAAAATATACACAAAACTGAACCCTGGGTTTCTTTGCTAGGGCAGGCATATAAACAGATATAACTCTTTTGCATAAGGAGTCATCAGGATGTGACATTTATGGGTTATGGTAATTTTGGATAAGGTGTACACTTAGTGATGGAGTACCTTCTCACTGATCAAGCTGTATTTGAGAGAATGACCGTTGTATTTGGAGAATACAACCTCATTTGTAGTTGAGATCTCTTGACAGTCAGTTGTGAATTGAGAGTGACAGCAAGTCCAAAGTTCTTGTTATCACCTGCTAAAATGTTCCCTTTAAGTATACAGTAGGCCACATTTCTTTGTTAACTTCTGTTCTCAGACATAAACTTACTTACTAAAGGTTACCAAGAAATAAAATAGCACTTACAGTTGCTTCTACATGCTAATGCGGGTTTGAGCTGGGGATATATATGGCAAGATCTATCCTGAAGTTCTTCTGTATATTGAACTTCAACTAATGGCATGCTCTGTGCTTTGGGGAGTAGAGGGCAATAGATCTCAAGATTGCCCTCAACAGAGGGCAATTTATCTCAAGATATATCACTTCTGAAGAACAGAGAAATTAATGTGTGCCATGATATTTTGTGTTGGTTCTGGCTAATTCTGGGGTCTTTTGTGGATGGAGGTCATTAAATTACCAAATAAAGCAAAAGAACTGTACACTGACGTCTCAATCTGGTGATGTCTCAGTCTGGTTCACATCAGAATAACTATACAATAACTATACTCTGGTTAGACAGTAAATTCAATGTGCAAAGTTAGTAAAATTCTGGATTGTCTTATCCTTTGACAACCACATAGTCAACTTTGAAATTCCAGACCTGAGTTCTCACGTGAAAGATCTTTACACTAAGAATTTTATCTGAGATGACTCAGATATGTATACCTTGTATATGTATACCTTGTTCTTTTTAAAGCATTGTCATATCTCCTTCTCTCAAGAGTAGGAAGTTCTAATTAAGTTGCCTCACTCTGATCTTTCATTTTAATCCAGAGAAGGTGAAATGGCACAGGATATCTGCAAAAGTAGAATTTTCCCCGCTCCCTGAAGAGACCAAAATCCCCTCCGGAGTTGGGCAGCCTGGAGAGAACAGCAGAAGAGGATAAGCAACATGTCTGGAGACTATTAATTTTCCCATAGTTTTCAACTACCAGTGGTAGGGAAGCATCTCTTTGGCTGTAGTTTGAGATCTTTTTGATTGATTTTTCTCCTTTCAATAATGGGGACCACAGGAATCAAAATCTCTATTCAGTATGATTTAGAACTCTTTATCCTACTTCTTATTGGGTTGTTACATGCATTAGAAACAAAAGTGTTAAAACTTTTTACAAACTGATTTTGAAAACAATTTTCCAATCATCTGGTTAGAAGAATACATACCACAGCTACATTATTTTTTTTCTGAAAAACCTGGATTTAATTTTTCTCATGACTCATTTCTCTGATGAAAATTCTAGGCAATTTAACAGTCTTCAAATCTCTCCTTTATTACCCATTCTTTATAAAAGCAAAATTATAATACTTAGTAGTTAATTTGATGATCACACAAGAAATTAGCTTTGAAGAATTTTTTCCCTCTTAAGAAGTTACAACTAAATTTTTTTTTGTGAAATGGTTAGCATTAGTGTACCTTAACAGCAGGCACAATGAGAAAATAAACACTTGACTTCTGCTTTTCATTTGTAAATTCCTAGTGTGACTTTTGGTTCTTGGCAAACATAAAAGATTTTTACAGCAAATATCTTCCTCATGATTGAACAATGTATTCCTGGGTTTTGAAGAAGCATAAAATTTTTTGTGTGTGTGTGTGACTCCTAAACTGTTAATCCAAGCCTGATTATACAGAGCCATCTCTGCATACTGATTTATT
This sequence comes from Corvus brachyrhynchos, assembly GCF_000691975.1. Lineage (NCBI taxonomy): Eukaryota > Metazoa > Chordata > Aves > Passeriformes > Corvidae > Corvus > Corvus brachyrhynchos. Next base: position 1,017,023 of record NW_008237648.1, read on the forward strand.
AAAATGAGCACTCAACTAAGTTTCTTTGCTTGGCAAATTGCTCTTTCTGGTTTATTAAGAAACGTGTCACTTTTGTCAATATTATAGTAAGCTTAGTAAACTTTCCCATGAAAAATATAAACAATATAACTTTAGATGACAAAAGCAGACAGCTCATGAAGACAAAATGAGGAAATATGCACTGTAGTTGCATAATATTTTCTTGACTAATAGATGCATCCCAAGTTCTCATAGACCTGTGAGAAAGGAAATTCTAGTATTTAGAGTTTCACAAAAGACATGCTGTGCATCAGTGTTTATAGGCCTGTAGCAGAGTTTTCAGTCCAAAGATGTCACAGAATTGTTGTGCTGGTACAGAACACTTGGTGTGGCATTACCTGTGTTCAGCTTCTCCAGTACAGATAATGACAAGATTTATTTATTATGTTTGTGAATTCTAAATGCAGTTTTAATTAATAACCATATTTTTGGTGTGTCTGTAAGCATGCTTACATTGGTAGAAGCAACCATTGGATGGCTGGAGATGTACCCTGTGCCTCACGCCACTGCTTGTAGCTGCATCCTGGGCCTTGAAAAGCAAGCCCTGTGGAGACATGACACCCCAGAAAGAAGTGAGGTGGACAAGGGACTCATTTCAAAAATCACCTCATAGACACCTGGGCCAGAGGGCGCAGTATTGAGTGGGTGTATCATGTTCTGTACCATGCATCAGCCTCTGGGAAAACTGAATGTTACAATGGACTGTTAAAAACCGTATTGAAAACAATGGATGGTGGGATCTTCAAATATTGGGATATAGCAAAGGCCACCTGGTTAGATAACACTAGAGCTCTACCAATTGACCTGGCCCTGCCCAATCAAAACCTCCACATACTGCAGAAGGGAATAAAGTCCCTGTGGTGCATAAGAGGAATATGTTAGGGAAGACAGTTTGGATTAGTTCTGCTTCAAGCAAAGGCAAACCCATCTGTGGGATTGTTTTTGTTCAAGGACCTGGGTGCACTTCGTGGGTAATGCAGAGGGAAATATGGTGTGTACCTCAAGGAGATTTGATATTTGGGTGAGAACAGTCTGTAATGTTGAATTGTATAATATTGGTTGCTGAATGACACTGCCACTGTATGCCATAACTGCCATAGACAATGAGGATAGACAGCTCCAGATAGATCAGTCATGGGCTCCTGATGCAGCTTGCAACCACGCAACAGCACACCAGCCTCCTGCTGCGGAAGACATCTAGGACTAATAGAATTCAGAGTCATGAACTAAATGAACTCAGCAGACATCTTGGAGGGAAGGCCATTGACTATGGAAAAGATGCTCATGCTTATGTGTGTATGTATACATATATATATGTATAGTTGGAAGGGATAGGATCTGGACATGATATGGATGGTATAGAGTAAGGGGTGGATAATGTGCTGGTCCCAGCCACAACAGATTTAATTTCTGCAGTAGGCAGAGGAAGGGGACATGGCCAGGACCTGGAGGTTATTGTACACCACCTCACATCATTGCTGGGGACAGCAGGAAGGGAGTCTCTTCCAAGAAGAAGGGAGTCCTTCTAACTGGGGAAGCATGGTGAAGGGAGTGATCTCATGACACCGGTTCCAAGCCTGAGGAAGGGATTGGGTAACGCCCATTCCAAGCCAGAGGGAGCAGTCAGGGTGGCATGACTGCCATCGGGTTGAACTCTGGAGGGAGTGTTTTACATGTGAATCACTCTCTCTTTTGTACGCTTTTGCTCATAATATTGTTCCCGTTACTGTTTGTTTTCTTCTCTGTCATTGCTGTTTCCAGTAAATTGTTCTTACCTCAGTGCGTGATCTTTACCTTTTTTACCTCCAATTTTACCTCCAAAGGAGAGAATGGGGAGAGGGAGAGGGACCGAGCGAGTGGCATGTGGTTTGGAGTCTCAGTGGGAGCACTGTACTGGGAAGTACCAGTCCTAAACCTTGACATACACAAAATGCAGTGTGTAGTTTCACTTTTTTTAATTTCAAATGGATGAATTTAGTACAGTGTAACAAGACAAATCAGTCTCAAACTGCTGCCTGTGAAAATAATGAAAAAATATTATGATTGTCTCCTATGACCTGTTGCAGGGACAGTAAATGATAGTACTTTTTATCTTGCCTGTCTGATCAGTGAATTTTCAAACAGTTTTCTGTTTTGCTTCTTGAGGCCAAGCACAAGAATAACCTTGTCAAGTAGGACAGTATTGACACTATCTGCTTGTGATTATAAAGAAATGTTTGTACAAAATAAACCAAAACAGAGAAAGTATTTTGTCATTTCTAATGGCACTGTCAGACTTGGAGGAAACTGGGAATGTTTTTCCAAAACTGGAAAAGTCCAATGTTTCAGTACTGTTCCTATGGAAACTGGTGCTAGTACAGTGTGTACTTCTTGTTCCTCATTTCTTATGCCTGATGCACAGCAGTTGCTCATAACAGCACTCTTATGAATAACATCAGGATGCCAGAGAAATTTGAAAGCCCATTATTTGTTATCTTCCTCTTCTCTGAACTGTGATGCAGACATGTCAAGGCTGTGCTGGTTGTCTGAACTAGCACACAGGCAGTGTGGTTGCACACTGGTATTTCAAAGAGATGTCAATGGGCAGAAGTCACCTTTGGAGCACTGGTTCTCAAGATACCCACTGTGATAATAGTCAATTACACATTCACTGTTTATTCAAATTGAGGTTTGGTATTGCAGACACATCATGGCTATTGCAGAATTGCACAAAGCTGTGAGAACTGAGTGAACAGATCAGACAACCAACCTTCCCCAGGAAAACCTGGGGTGGATGGAAGAACACAGTGTTATGAGAGTACTTTGCAGCATACCTTTGGGAAAAGAAGAGCACAAAATATTGCATTACTAGTTCTACAGTAATAAACTCAAGTAGTACAGAACCACTAGTTACATCTGGAAATGATGAAACTGATGTCCTGTGCTGTTACCACTCGTGTGCTGCTGAAATAGTCTGTTTACTGGAGTTGTCAGCAGGATGGTATCATTATTTCAGAAATGGAAACAATCATATCCTTTTCAGAAGTGAAAGGACTTTGTCAATCCTGTTGACACCTCAGGACTATGAGAGGTTGGACCCTTCGCACTAGGAAAGAAACAAAACAGATGCTATGTTATGACGCGTAGTTGCTGATGATGATTACACTTTGCTCGCTAGTGAGGTAATAGTTTCCTGAGTCCTGAAACACAGAAGTGGACCTGCCTAAAGAATAGTCTACAGTTAATCCTTGATTTAAATAAACAGCGAATATGTAATTGACTATTATCATAGTGGGTATCTTGAGAACCAGTGCTCCAAAGGTGACTTCTGCCCATTGATATCTCCTTGAAACAGCGGTGTGCAACCACACTGCCTGTGTGCTAGTTCAGACAATCAGCAGTAGTTGAAAATCCCTGTATGTAAAATGAAAAAAAAAAAAAAAATTAAAAAATCATTTTAAAAATCACATAAAATAAAATCACATGAAGAAATTATAAACTTCTGGAAGACATCTCTAAGTAACTGGCTAATTTTGGTTCGTAGTCCTAGCAATCTGACCTCTAGTCAAGTCTGCTAATAAATACTGTGGCATGCAAAGAACCTCAGATTGCACAAAGATTAGTAGCAGGACAGGAAACCATGGCTATACCAGCATTACAGAGAAGGTATACCCTGTCCTGTTTCTCAGTTGTGTGCTTTTAAAATCCCTTATAAAGGAAGGGGCCTGGAGGCAAAACAATGTCCTGATAAGCTGCATAGCAGTGCCCGTGAGTGTTTGGTCTGTAGCATGTTCTGCTGGTCTTGGCATGCGCTATTTAGAAAAAGTGGTAGCATAGAGATTTCCAAAGTAGTTTTTTACAGTTGCACAGTCAGAAAAGTTGTTACCTTTTTTACCTTTTATTCTTCCTGCTGTTGTGTGTGGGTGACCTCTAAGATAGTAAGACAGGTATGGAGTATTTCTGTTTTGTCTGTTTGTTTGTTTGTTTTGGGTGGGGTGGCAACTGTTTGGAATATTATAATAAGAGGGATTTCAGGAGAGTTTATGAAATGTGATCTTTTTCTAGTTGTTATCCATAATTTGTGTATAAACTGCATAAAATTTTTCAAGGATATCAATGCAAGATAAAATGTAGTCTATGATATATAAAAATGGAACAAAGAATTGCTCAAGAGAACACATCTTGTGTCCCTGCATCTTGAATTCATTCAGAATGATTTGAATTCAAAGGACTTTGCATCTTCAGGTTTTTACAGAATATTTTTATATACATTAATATTCACTCCCAGAATGAGGCAACAGTGTTGTTTTCTCTTGTATTTTGCTTTGTTAAGAATTTTGTAAAACTTGTTATTATCACATGTGGTTCTTGTTTTGTCACCACAGCAGTAGGCTTATCTCTATTAACCAACTAGGATAGACTAACTTAGTTGGATTAGTTACAATGAATTGATCTGATGAAGGTCAGAAAACTGAAAAATGTTGAAAAATAGGAGAACAAACCTACAGCTGTTTTGATGCTAGATTTCTTTGGTAAATGTGGTTGTGTATTGATGTGCTTGCATAACATAATCCCTGCTATCCAAACATTGTGGCAACTAACTGTAGCATTTAGGCACCTCACAAGCAGTAACTTTATTGTCCAAATAGCACTTGTGAGTTTATTAAATTGCACTAAAAAGAGCATAGCACAAAATAAGGTTTGGACTGAACTTGGAACCATAGCAAAGTTTCTTGAGTTATATGCAATGACCTATTGGCTACAGTATCCATTGCCTCCTAAGAATAATAAATGAGTTAATATTGAATTTTTTTTCAATCAGTAAGATGATCAAGCCCCTGTTTTTGCACTATATTTGTTTGCTTCTCTGACACAATCATGAGGATATACTTGATTTTGTAGTCTAATATATAGTTTAATGCCATGGCTTTCTTCTCCAGCATCCTCAGCAAGAAAATTCTAAGTTTTAAGGTAAACATGTCTTAGTTGAAGCAGACAAACCCATTCCCACAATTTCTCTGGCTGAAATATACACCACCAGATGGTTCCTGTCTGCTCAAGAGGTCCACAACCCTTGTGTTAACTTTTCCTGTTGGTTTCTGGTTAGATAAAAGCAGATGCATCTACTCAGTTCATGAGGGATTTATTTCTCTTGAAAAGATTGTGTTTTCTTAATTGTAGAAGACTTTTCTGTTTGCCAAATATCTGATTTATTGAGCAATTAATTTCTGGACGTTCCTAATAGAAGAGAACTAATTTTGAATCTGGGAAAAGCCACAATGGAAAGGCTAATGCTGCTATTATGGTTAATTTTAAAAAAAAATTGTATTGAAGTAGTGTAACATTTTGATATGCTGACTTAGAAAGCTCTGAAAATCCCTGTATGTAAAATGAAAAAAAAAATTGTATTAAAAAATAATTTTAAAAAATCACATAAAAATAGCAAACAAATAAATGTAAAAAATACTTAATAATTATAAATTAAATAAATAAATAGTAAAAAAAAAATCCCATACAGCAAATAAAAGAAGTCTGTAGCGAGTAAGCTCACTTTTATTAACTATCTTCTACCAATACACTGGAGGGTTTTCTCAGATGTTCTACATATGTAAAAGCTTTCCTGCTCATCAGCCTTGCAGAGACTTCCCAAAAAACTGATCTGTCTTATCCATCCCAGAGATGAAGAAGCTTCCAGGGCGGTCAAGCTGAGTACTTGCTCAAGTCTCAGTATACTCAGTTCAGCATCTTTTGCATGTGATCATTGAAATATGAAACAGCCTTTACTGAAACTGGGACTATTTGACAAAAATCAAAGCAGAACAATATATATATTTTAAGAGTGAGTAATCTGTAGTGGTGTTTTGGGATCATTCTTAATTATCCTGTTAATGTCAGTTATTTTATGTTTTCAGAAAGAAGTTTGTTATTAGGATATTTGTTCGCATCTAATTAGTGTTTAATTACAGTTTTATTATCTTTCATTGAGTGTTTTGTCTCTTTTGTATATTCCCTGTGTAAGGCACATTCTTGGTTATTGAAGTATGTCTCAAGCTGGTAGAAGGACATTTTCATTAAATTGGATCGCTTAGGATCTCGAAGATACAGCCCTATTCAGCCTTTAATTAAAGATGAAATTGTTGCTACCACTGTCACTTTGCTGCTCCCTTGTACACATAGTTCTCTTGGAAAAGGTTTTGTGATTCTTTTGAATAATCTCTGAGGCAATAAATAGGGAAAGTCCACTGCTATACAGCATGCTTTAGACATCTGGGTAGACTCAAAACTAGGATATTATAATGTGCAAAATTAAATATAGCAATGCTAATAGTATGGTCTGTATGGGAGAGCTAAAAAGTTATATTAAAATATTGTAAGATACTGAGGCAAAAGTACATCAAAGAAAACCCTTTTCCTTTGTGAAACTATTATCATCATTGCTACTAAGGTTTTGAATTTCTGAAGGCATATTATTTCCAATATTTTTTCTCTTCAAGTCTTCCTTTACATTCTAAGGTCTCTTCTGTAGAATGATATCTGTTGCACTGAATTTTCTAGTTATACTATAACTCACTTTAGGTCTTCCCTGTATTTTAAAACCGAGTATTTTTGATTGTCCCAACCATCTTTTACTGAAATATTATAAAAAAGAAAATAAATGGGATTAAAAAAGTGAAGCACTTAAGAAAAATAAAACCCCTCTATTTTAGATTCTGAGCAAGCTAGAGAGGCTTGAATAAATATTCAACTTTTCGTTTGTTTTTTTAAACAAATTAACTCTTCAGATATGAACCTGGAGAAATGTAAATTTATTTATCTACCTTTCGATCCAAAAATTCATGAGTACCGGGGAATTTAGCATATTCTTTCTCATTCAGGATTGTTATTTGAGACATGCAAAATGCTCAAGGAGAATTGGTATTCATTTGTTGATCATAACAACGATTTTGGTCCTTTTGCCAAATTTAGCTCTTTTTCCAAAAAGAAGAAACCTTTTCATCCAAACACAAAGACAAGTAAGCTGCAGGCACTTTTTTAGTTGAAGGTAGTTCCTACTGACCTGCAGGATTCTGTAATCAGTTCTGCAAGTCTTCAAATATTTTATACCTTGCTTTTTTTTCATCAATCTGAGAGAACACCCTGTTAATGTCCAAAGTGTCTACTTTATGATCCATTTTTTGATTCAGCAAAGGAATTATAATTTCATGCAAGTTCTGAAAAGCCGGTGGCTGAATGAAACACACATATAATCTTCAGATCTGTCAAAGCCTCTCCTAAAACAACTTCTTGTGGAAAGCATGTCAGAAATAAAATATGAAAGAGACTGTTGTCCTCGTCCTGCAGAGGGATGGTATCTGGGTGGGACTGGACAGTTGGGTCTGTTAACTAATTAACTCTCAGATTTGTCATGTCTGACTTTTTTCTGAAAGCCTCCTCTGCTTCAGACTTGTTACACAATGCATGCAAGGAGCTCAAAATTCTCCAGACAAATACTTGTCTCATGGACATCAATATCAAAACCAACTTATTTCACTGGGATTTCCCTTGTTCCTTACTTACCTCAAGCAAGAGTGTGTAAAGTACATCGATGTCTGTGAATAGTAATTTTTTGGAACATTTTAGGATTCTAGTACCCATACTGCATTGTAGTATGCATTCAGTATGTGTAGGGCAGGGTTGCTATTCAAAGGAACCTCAACATGGCTGAAGACTGGGAAAACTTCATCAAGTCCAAAAATGGCTCAAATAAAATCCCAAACCTGTTATGGAAAAACCCTGTGCACTGGCACAGCTGGGGACCATCTGGCTGGAAAGTAACTCTCAGGGGAAAAAGACACAGGACTGTAGTGGACAAGAGGAACGTAAGCTAATAGTGTTGCCTGACAGCAGAAAAGGCCAGCAGTGGATATGTTACTAACAGAGTAGCCAGCAGGTCCAGGGAAGTGATTGTTCCCATCTGTCTGGCACTGGTGATACCACATCTGGAGTGCTGTGTTTAATTTCTGGCTCCCCATACTAGACAGACAGTGATACACTGGAGGAAGTCCAGAACAAACGGGGACAGGAGGACACAGTACATAAGGAGGAACTGAGAGAATTGGATTAGATCAGACTTGAAGGGAGATTTAATTTCTGACCAACTCCTGCTAGGAGGGAATACAGTAGACAAACTCTTACTGAAGGTACACAGTGATAGGGGAGAAGCAACAGATGCAAGGTGGAACACTGGAAAGCATTATTCAGATATCAGGAAAAAGGTTTCCAACATGAATGTGATCAGTTCCTGGAGCAGATTTCCCAGAGTGATTGCAAAATTTCCTGCCTTGGGAATATTCCAACTGACTTGCATAAGGTGCCTCATAACAGCTCTAAGTTGGCCTTGCTCTGAGTGAGGAACTTGACTAGATCACATTAAATTGTACTATGATGCTACAGGATGCTCTATGGGATTTTTATAAAACTTTTTCTTTTGTATTGCTGTTCTACTTTGTAAACTGGTAATTGGAATTAGGAAAACTAGTTTAATATTGATAGAGCATACTTTTCTCTATATCCATCATTGTCCGCCAGTGACGCAGTTTTCAGCCTAAGGGTAAGAGTGGGTTAATTTTAAGGTTTTTTTGATTGAAAGGGGCCATGCAAGTTGGTATTATATATACACATGTAATTTTTTTTCCTAGTCTAACAGTTTAAGAATAGGCAAATACCAGACTTTTTATTTTTGTGGAAAAATCTGAGTTTTGACTTAGCTTCTTTCTATTACTTTGGAATTAGAATGATAAGAGATGCTATCAACTGTGATTATCAGATTTTAAGATGTGTCATAGAATCACAGAATGGTTTGAGTTGGAATGGACATTAAAGATTACCTAGTTCCAACCTTCTTGCCAGGAGCAGGGACACATTCCACCAGACTAGGTTGCTTAAAGACCCATCCAGCCTGGCCTGAAACACATCTAGGATTGAGCATCCCCCACTGAACAAACTGTGCCAGTGTCTCACCACCCTCACAGCAAACCTAATCCTGGTATCTAATCCAAACCTACTCTCAGTTTGAAGCCATTCCCCCTTTACATGCTCTTGTAAATGCTCCCTCCCCAGCTCTCTTGGAGGCCCCTTTAGGTACTGGAAGTACTGTAACATCTCCTGCCAGCCTTCTCTTCTCCAGGCTGAACAACCCCAACTCTACCAGGTGCTCCAGCCCTCTGATCATCTCTGCAGCCCTTCTCTGGACTTGCTGCAATAGGTCCATGGCTTCCCTGTGCAGGAGCTCCCAGAGCTGGATGAAGCACTTCCGACAGGGTCTCACAAGAGCAGAGTAGAGAGGAAGAATCACCTCCCTTGACCTGCTGGCCACGTTTCTTTTCATGCAGCCCAGGCTGCATGAAAAGTTAACTTTCTGGACTGAGAGTGCACATTACCTGGTTGTATTGAGCTTCTTGTGCATCAACACCCCTAAGTCTGTTCTCAGTCCACTATGCAGTAATATTTCCTTTTGACCAAGACATTGATATATTGAAGTTACCACAATGCAATTGAAACTTTTAATTTTCCATGTGTTCGCACCTACTTTTACTCAAAGTAACTACTGAATGGTTTTGTTTTTCTACTCTAGCACAATTAATATTATCAAAACCTCAGAATCCTATTGAAAGAAAACCCAGCACAAGATGATGTAATGAAATGGTTCTTGCCAGTTTATAAGTATGCACTTGGAGTCATTAAAGTAAACATTTCTCATTCTCATATTTTTTTTCAGGTTTTCGTGATTGTTTTCAGTGAACTTTAAATGTCTCAGTTTTGTTTATATTCTGAAGAAAGACCTTTAAACAATAGATAGGATATCCTCTGGAAAACAGCTGCCTCTAACATCCTCCCTGGTCAAATTAGTTTGCAACAGAAACAATGTTCTTGTAGATCACTTATGTATGATTTAAATTGACTGGTGCCCAGCTTAAAAATCAGAATCTTAAAAGTAGGATGTTTTGAAATGTCTAGTTGTTAGGAAATGTTGGTATCTCCATAAAATTTAAATTCTTTAGTTTTGATTTCCATAATGCATGGTGTCCTAAAATAATGTTTTCCATGCTGAAATATTACTGTCTGATGCTATATATGTTTAATATCTTCCTCTCCCTAAAATCCTAGTCTGTCAATTTTTTTCTTCTATTTTGTTTTCAAAATGCAAATTTCTTTCCTAACCTCTATCTCACTTAAGGACATACAAAAAAGATTGGCCAATTAATTCTCTTTAAAATTTCAAATCTACCTTTTAGAGCCTGAAAAATATATGCTGAGTCAGTCCTTGCTGACAGGTGCAGCTCCTGAGGAATTTGCTACACAAACTGAAGCTAGGTCATAAAGTTGAACAGTTTCATTGAGACCAGTGCAGAACCTGCTCAGGGTCTGGGCTTCAAACTGTGTTTATATCATGCTACTAGATGGTTCAGACTGCAGGTGGAACAGACACACCTCTCTGCAGTGTACTCAGGGTGCATATGATGCACGACTCCAAAGGTGGAAGGAGTATCTGAAATTATGAAATGTTGCTGGACATAAATTGTATCCTAAGTGGCAGTTGCAAAGAGCTCTGTAGTGTCTATCAAGCAGTCACCTAGTTGTCAAATTATCTTATTTTTCACCTGTGAAATAAAGAGTTTGATTTAAAGAAAACAGCAGGAGTCTTCCATGAAGTTTTGTTCGTAGGTAGGGTTAGACTCTTCATTTTTTTATTGTGTGGGGGTTGTCTGATTGAGACTTCAGTTTGCTATTTTGAATTTAACAAAAGATGAAATTTTGGAGGGGCATAATGGTTGTGTTGAGTCTGTCTTTCTTCTAAAAAAAGGACAGAAACATAATTTTTTTCATTGAAATGGCAGGAAAACCTGTTCTTAACTAAATCATTGCCTGTTTCTGACATTACGCCCCCTCAATGTACCTCAGATATATAAGCATGATATGTACCTCAGGTGTAGGGCATGAAGTATGGTCTATTTGTCATATGATTAATTTAGAGCTTCAAATTATATCTTTTGTTTATTTATTCTCTTTCTAAGACTGAATTTATTTTAATAATAGGATTTTTAAAAGACAAGATTCTACTCTGAGCCTCAGGTTTTCCATTTGCATAATTTTTAAAATTAGTAACTGTTTTTTCCTTTTGTATTTGAACACCAATTTTTAAATGCTCAGCAGTAACACAACTAAAATATACATAGTTTCTATTTCAGTTTGAGTTGTTGCTGTAAACTTAAAATCAAGACCTCTGCTACAGAACTAGCCTGCACTTTAAACTGATGGCAGAAGAAATCATTACTTGCAAGAAAAGAAAACTTAAAGATACTGATATGTCTGGTGTTTGTTGGGATCTGTCAGCTGTGCCTTAAAGAATGTGTATGTTTATATACACACTGAGTACTGTTTATAGAAGACATGGTTTTCTCAAGCACCATGTATGTTGTGGTTAGTACTTCAAGTAATTCACCAGAAAATTTGGGTTTGACAGCCTTGACATAATGCAGACCTTCAGAATATAAGGCCAAGATGAGATTCTCCAAACATCTGTGTCTCAACATAGGACGCTGCTGAGACAAACTGAACAGTGTGTGACCTCAGTACATTTTGTTTGTGTGCTTGATATCCTATATTAACATTGTTTTCTTTGGTTGGGGAAAAATTATAATGTGAGCTGTATTGTTTACATGATATTTCTCAAGTAGTACTTATGCACTGCATGAAGCAGAGCTTTGTGAAGTTCCTCACCCCTGAATGCATATGAAAGTGCCCTGCCTGGGCTTGCTGCAAGGTAAAAAGTGTTCTTTGGGATATTGACACTTCAGATGAGATCTGCTGGCATTAAAAAAGTCAAGAAAATAAGGAAGAGTCTCTGAGATCAAGATGTGGCTAGAGAATCACAGAAATCATGATGGCTTGTTCCAAATTCAGAGATGCTTGAAGAAATGTAAGACAATCTCAGCCTAAAACTGATGAAGAAATAATGGGCCTGCTGGCTGTTCACAGTGATTCTGTCCACGAGATCTATCCATAGAAATAATTTTAGTTCATTAACAATTTTTAACAGGCAAACTTAATGGTAATTGCGGGCATCCCTGAACTACAAATAGGAACAGAAAAAGCTGTGTCCTCACTGAGAACAGTAAATGAACCTGATATTATTGAGTAAATTTCATTCAGATTGTTGGTAATGCTTAAAAGGTTTGTAACTATAATAAGGTAAATGGATGTTATATTTCATCCAGAAGTCAAAATTTAGCCTATAACTTAGATTTAATGTTTTACTGATATTAACTACTTTTCAGTTTTTAAACCTTGCCAACTCAGTATGATAGGGAATTTGAAGAATGATTTTACGTAGTATAATTAATGGTCAAAATCCTACAAATTCCAGTATGGGACTTAATTAACACACTCCTGTGGGATAGTAGTACAAGCTTTAAATACTCAATGAAAATATGCCATGCCAAACAAACATGATTTTGCTGCTCTGGTTTGAAAGAATATGGAAATCGATACCTTCTTAGTATCACACCATGTGATACTGAAATACTCAAATCAGTTGATTAAAAACATGTTAAATAGATTTACAGTTAATTGTCTATGCCAGATAAATAGAGACAATTTATATGCAGATGCTTGTAGGCACATTTTAGTTTCAATATTTTCTTGCCACTAAATTGTATATATGGTTGGTTAAATTTGCCAGAGACAGAAATTTAGGCCAGAAAATACTGGGAAATTACTTCTGTGCCTGAGTGTTTTTACAGAATATTCTCATTGTGGCATTTCATCAGCTTGGCCTTTTTGAAAAAAAAAAAAAAAAAAAAAGTATTTACTTGAATGGACAGCAAAGAATGAAGATTATGTGTAAAGGGTACAAATCCATGTAGTGTAGCCAGATGCACTAGAATTGTCTTCAGGTGGTGAGTGTAACACCACAATACTACGCTGTTGAATAAGAAGGTATGTTATCTCTGTAGATGTAGGTCTTGCCATAATGGAGATCAGGAAGCCAAAATGCCAAAAATACTTCAGTGTGAAAAGGAGTCAGGAAAAAATGCCAGGATCAACTGGGCATGTGAGAAATGGTTCTTATAGCCCAATTTAGTTTGGTGAAGAAGAAAAAATATTACATACTTGGACCAGTGTAAATAAGAGATTTTTGAACTTAAATGAACTTTAACTTAACAGAAAAGGCTTGACATGGTCTTGACATATTCCCAAAGATAAAAAAAACCCCACAACAATACCAAAACAAAACCATCCACACTGGAAAACAAAAGTCAATATTAATCCCAAGGGTGGGGAAGAAGAATTTGAAGTAGAACTGTATGTATAAGGCAACTGAGAGTCTACTACATCTTTATGCTTTTTGGGTTTTTTATCTGAAATATAACCAGTCAAAACAAAAATAATAGATGTTTTCATTTCTGTTACAAAGGAGATGAAACTTAAATGATGTCTTTGCTTGAAAACTATGAAGTGTGGGTAAACAAAATGTTTACACTAAAACTTGTTTTTCTCAGATTTTAGCCAGATACCTTCAATTATCTACAATAATTGTTTTGAGGCAGTAGATTAATGCACATTCCTAAGGAATGGATTTGGTTAACTTTGGTCTTAAGCCTTGGAAAATATTTGACATCATAAAATATGCTGGAGAATATTGGTCCTTTTAATCCTCATGTCTTGTTGCCTAGTTCAGCTGCCCATATTTTTCCTATTTGATTTTTTTTTTCCAAAAGGGAAAAAATGAGTGAAGGTCACATTGTTTTAGGAAATTAGTTCCAGAAAGTATTTCTTGAAAATAAATTGGTTTTAGAGTAAACAATATCAATCCCCCAGTTTTATTTTCATGTATATTTTAAGATTAAAAATATTCTTCAGTCTCATGGATTTTTTTTCAATTAATAAAATTAGCACTCATTTTCCATTTCAATACTTTTTAAAGAGGAATTTAAAGGTAAAAAGATGAAACTTACTTGAATCACTAAACTTCCTGGTTTTTATAAGGTAGAGACTATACCCCACATTTTCATACTCAGGATGAAAGCAAGCTTTCTTTTTTTTTTTTTCCCCTTTTTTTGTGGAATTCTTTATGGCATGTTTTTTACCAACTCTTTGCTACTCGGGTCTAGAATATTCCATGCTGAGTGTGCTAAGGGCTAGACATGTCCCACATGTGGCTTTTGAGCTTCTTGAGGCTGGTGAGCAGCTAAGCACTCCTCAAAATCATGGTAGCATTGGGCTGCTGGTGGCTGGGGAAATGGAGTAGAAATAACTATTTGGGAGGAAAAGCAAGCCCTCAGTGCCCAATTACCAATTAATTCAAACATCTTTACTCTCTACTTCTTTGACTCCGAATAAGTTTCCCTGAGCCTTTTCACATGCAATATTTGACTGTTTTTCTGCATCAATACCATATTCTAAAAGGCAAGTATATCATGTATATCCTGTCCATGGTATAAGAGGACAGAAAACTCTCATACTGGAGAGTGGGGTTTGTTCATAAAATCAATGAAAGAAAATTTTCAAATATTTTTCTTTCTTCTTGGGTGAAAGTATTAACATTCTGTGGACTTCCTTAGGCTCTCCATTAGCTCATTAGATACAGTCAGTCACCACACAGAGCAGACTATAAACATACATCTGTGAAAGGAAAGGCTTTCCCACTGTTTCAGAAGAACAATATTAAGAAAAAACATGTTGTTTCAATAGTCCACATATTTACTGAGCTGCTGAGTTCCTATTCAGGAGAACATACAAATGGTTTCTGTGCAAAAACATAATACAATTCTTTGTGATATCAGCAGAGGATGTGGGACAATGAATCAAGAGCATATTAAAGACTGATAGTCTTGTCAAGTGATTTAAATTGCAGATGATTCTTAAATGACTACAGCTGCGATCATGACTGTGAACCAAAACTGATGGAACTCTATTCAGATAGACAATAATTTGGCAAAGATCAAAGTAGGGAAGAAAACCCTCCACAAACAAACAAACAATTTAGTATTTGTATGTAGGTCACTGGGTGCTAATGTTCTTTCTACCTTGATTGCTGTTTTCTCCAGAACACATGACTGTTTAGACCAGCCAAGAGTGCATGACTTCATGGTTAGGAGCATGTGCCAGTTTCTGTAATGCCATACCTAATGTTGTGGATGCATAGTAAAGGAGTTCAGTGGCTGAGAACTGGTGTCTCAACTGCTGTGAGTGGGCAGACTCCACTGGAACTGGTGGAGCTTTGATAATTAGCACCAGTTGATACTCAGCTACAAGGATTCAAGTGTTACAGTTTGCATGTCTCTAACTAGTAACATTGATAGAATATGCATTTCCATTATGTTCACTAATGCAATTTGTAATTTGTATTTCCCAAATTTGCAGATCTTTGGGTGAAATCATATTCTTATGTCTTGGACCCAAATACGTTCTTCTTTTCTCCCCAAAAAATAACAGTGTTAGTTGGGGCTTCTTTTTGTTTTGTCTGGGGCTTTTTTCCCCCAGAGAATGGAAGGTCTGAGGAAAAAGAGCATGAGGAAGAGATTTTTTTTTTGGTGCCTGGAACCGAATGGCAATATGTTTATGTTGAATAGCCTTTGCTCAGAGCTATGATTCACTGCAATGCTTTCAGCCTTCTGTTTGTGTGGTCTGAATTCAGAGAGATGATTTGCTTCTGTTTCCCACAAGGCTAAGAACAAGCTGAAGATGTTATGGAAAATGTCAAAGGAAGCAACACACAGAGACAGGGAAAGAATACAAAAATACTGTGAGTAATTGTGCTGGAGACTGCACAGCAACCAGCTTGGTTGGAAAACCAATTTGGCCAGTGAAGCTCAATGGAAAACACCCACTGCACATTACAGGCTTGTTTATACCCATTGTAAATTCTGGCCCCAAGGTACAAAAGAAGGTATATTTGAAGGTCAGCACAAATTTATTCGGATTTATTCAAGGACCTGGACTCCATGGTGCATTTATACCAACAAGAACCTGGTGCAGGCCCACTGCCTACTATTAAGTTATGAGAATGGCCCTGGTATGTCTTTAGCTTGCATCAAATCCTCATTATGCTTCTTGAAAACTGCAAGGCAAAATCCAGGACGGGTTGGGAGTACTTGTTGCACTTGTCTGATGTAATTTATCAGTTGTCCATTTGGCCTAGTACCCACACTGGACGTAGGCTTGGGCATGCTGGAAAACCACACACTAATAAAGGATGCAGAGCTGTGGCTTTGTTATTTTCCTCATTACTTAAAGAAGTTCTGGTCTTAGAGTGGCCTTACAGTGGGCTATATTCTGCAGGGAGGCAAAGGGTTTATTTAAAGATAGAAATTCTTGTTGAAAGGGAGCTCAGGAGATCACCTAGACCACCTTCCCTGTCAGAGGAGGATTGCTGTCACCCGTGGCATTATCCCTCCCGCAAATCTTTAAGCATTTCAAGGGCTGGGGGAAAGAAAGAAAAGTGTGGTGGTGCAGGTGGCTCCAGCCACTCTGTCTCCTGAGGACAATTCAGACAAGCAGCTATGGCGGTCAGCAACCCAAGTTTAGTATATCACTTGCAGTTACGGTGAGAACCCCATGATTCCTTTGATCTGATATTTGCATGTTTTCCCCTGATAGGTTAATGTTTTCCCCTCCCAGTTTTATGTATGAAGTTATGTATATTCATTTCCCTTGTTTAATATGCATAAGTTCTAGAAAGTTCTTTGTTCCTCGACTCCCCATTGGATTCTTCCCTAAGTCCCTCATATGTGTTGTTCCCATTGGTTCCCTTACTGTCAACCCTGCCTACTTGTCCCTATCCCATTGGATGTAATCCCTTTCCCCACCTATCTTTTACCTAATATAAGATCCCTGGACCCTCTTGCCAATTTGGCTCTTTGTCCTTGTGAGTTCACTGGAATAAACCTCTGTGTGGAGCACATACAAAGAGTCCTCTTCCTTTCACTTCTTCGTCTCTGCTACTGCATGCACTCACAACAGCTCACGGAGAAGCTCTTTCACGTGAGGAGCATACTGTGTCTGCCTGTGTATGTTTGTAAGTGTGTGCCTGCTGTAGTGTGGATGGGTCCATGGCTAGACTTCTGGGCTCTCTTTGGACTAGAATGCAGTACACCTTTAGAAGGGATGCTTGCTGCTGAATTGCCTGAAATTTACACCAAAGTGCTCTGGATATAGGAGGTCGCACAGTGGTATGGCCAATTAGTGCTGGGACAAATTTAAGGAACTAAACATAACCCACATGAAATTTAGGGCAGAAAAGAGAATGTTTGGTATCGCTGAAGTAATCATTCCAGCCAGGAAATATGACATAAAAAATGTTTCTGCATAGGAATTATTTGATTTTGTTGAAGGCATTCAAAGTCTTCTTTTTGAACGTAAGTAGGTAGGAAAACACAGCTTTCACACTGACTGCATCAGTCTGATGCATGGCTTAGGATGGAGCCCTGAGACGATGCTTTAATTTCACTGCATTATTAGAATAAAAATCCAGCTATTTGAATTGCAACAAAAAGAGGTCCTGGGTGCAAACAGATAGATATTTGTAGGACTCCTTCAGAGAAGACAAAACTAGGATGTGAATACCGTTGACATCCCCTAGCTCTGTGCAGTCCCACACTGAAATGGGTTCCCACCTCAGCAATGTCTTGGACACACAAAGTTATTTTGAATTTTGACATTAGCTTCAGCTCTGGGAATAGGAAGGGAAATCAGATTCTGCTTTCCTTTCTCTCTCTTCAGCATGTGTGGGGAAGATGCCTTTCTTTTGAAATGAGATGATCAATTCTGTTTCCTCCACCTGATACATCTTCACATAAGCATACTAGTGCAATGTATTCCAGTTTTGTATTCATGTGACTTTTGAGTCTCTATAGCCATGTGGATATAGTGGGGCCCAAATAAGAAAGAATCAAAATGAGGGCTTACAGAGATGGGCTGATGCAATGATCAGATGAAGGAAGAGATGAGAAACTAAAGGAACTTTTGTTGTTTAGTCTGGCAAGTATATGGAGAAAGGATGTGATTTTTTGGTTTATATATATCTAGGAAGTAACCAACAGGAAGAGAAAAATTCAAGCAAGAGAGTGGTCATGAGGAAAAATGGTCACAAACTAAACATTGATAATGGGCATAAGGAAAAATGCTTATAAAGTAAACATTGACAATTGTAGTCTGGGAACAGAATAATGAGATTCTTCATTTCCTAAGAGGGCCCTAGAGGCAAGAAATCAAATACTTCTGAATGATGTAAAGATAGGGAGATATGCCCAATAGGTAGGTGAAATGTTGCATATAAAGGGGCAATGTACATAAGGAGGATTTTAGCTTTTTCCATTTCTGTTTTATTTAGGGGTTAAACAACAAGCACACCCACTCAGTGAATACCCACTGATTTGTGAAATTGTCTGCACACCTCCCTGCTCTCAGATGGCTAGCTGCAGCCAACTCAAACATGAACGATTACTTCAGTGGATGTTTTGAAAACAATAAAAATGCTTATTTTTTTTTCTAGACTTCAGGTGCTGAAATTTTACCTAAAGCTGGACTTGCAAATGTTAATCTCTTTTAGAAAACTTCCTTTAAACTGATGCTAAGGTGTTCCTTATTGAACAACTGATTTTTTTTTTGTTATTTTGTATATAGTAAATTTTTAATAGATACTGGATGTAATTTTGACAGATTAATTGTACACTCAGACATACGTATTAAGTTTAGGAGCCATCCTGAACTTGTGTTTAAATCTGGAGCTTGTTTACCAATGGGCTTGGCTGCAGACATAAGAAAAGATTGGGTTTTTTGTCTTAGTAAGTGGACCTAAGATTGACATACAGGTTTGAAATTATTCTGTATCTGTAGATGCATAGACCCAGAATAGAACAACAAAGAAAGTGTCAAAATGACCGAGTATGGGAAAAGTCAAAAAGGGTAAATGCAAAGATGTTGTCCGTGCATCTTACTAAAAATGACAGCCATACTGAGGGCATATTCTTCTCTTAGATGAACAGTTTGAAGCACAAGAGTCTTAAGCCACAAAGCAGAAAAAAAAGGAACCTCAAAGGGACTTAATAAGGATGAGAGTAATTAATTTTGGCAGACAACATAGTCAGGAAAAATGTGCCAATAAGTTTTGTGCTTGTCAGGAAAAACTAGGTAAAAAAAATCATGAAACAAAATTACAGAATAAATTGTTACAAGATGGATGTCAAGGAAAAAGAGGCACAAGTTAGGTAAGAGGAATAAGACAGCAGGGGAGTAATATTGCTTAACTAATTTATTACCTCTCTTCTAAGCTGCTAATTCACTAGAAAAAATCAGACAAAGTGAAACTGTCTCAATATGTAAAAGAATTCCACTAGGCACCTTGAGTGTTTTATTCAAACTTCACCATAAAAATCAGCACAAGAATGTGTGCAATTTTATGCAGGGAATGATGCTGATTGACAGTCCTTCTGTGTGTTTTACATAGAAAATGCAAAGCCTTCTTTAGATTAACACAAGTATAGTCTGAGAATATGCCACCAGTCGTAACTCAAATTCAATGAGTGCGCAAGTTTATGTGATTTTTTTCAATAGATTTTGAAATATACATTACAAGATAATGAAATATATTATCTATTACACGTGAGTGACTCAGAGCATAAACAGCATTTATGACTGTCTTTAATTTTAAACTGATACGATTTTTTCTTGCAAATTTTTTGATGGTTTTCTTGACAACTTCAAATAAACACTGGATGCTTTCTGGGACCAAGTTTTAGGTAAGTAAGTTCATAAATTGATTGGGCTAAATACACATATAATGTTGTGAAATTGTGTGACGTATGATCATTCACGGTAATATAAAACAAAACTATGTAGATGCCTTCCATTCATAAAGAGGTAGAAATATAAGATCTTATTGAAACACTGAATTTAATAATTTATTCTGTTGAAATCTGTGTTAAACATAACTGCTTAAAACAAAAAAAAATTGACTCTTCCCCTGCAGTGTTCCAAACCAGACTAAGCGCCATAATGCTGCACTCATGTAACATTAAAAGCAGTAAAATTTCTTCTCTAATTCACTCTTGTGGTCAACTGTTTTCCTGGTTTATGTATCAATGAATTTGTCACTGCAAGAAACAACCTTATGTTTTCCATCTTGAAGTAATATTTTCATGATCATTCAGGAAGACTTCAATTTAAGAGTTTCTATGATGGTAATCTTTGAGTTTTGGACCAGGAGTAGTTGTGGTTTTCCAGTCAGAAAATATTTCAGTAGGCCTTGGAGTGACCACATTTGGGCAGCCTGAATGCCAACAAAGTCCTGTTATCTAATGTTTTCTTGTATCTGGCTTCAGGTTTACAGAGGTGTCATTTGGAAATGGTAGGCTGTCAAATTTCCTGCGCGTTCACTTGTCGGAGGAAATAACTTTCAGGGATGGGACTATATTACCGCAGGCCTAGGCCCTAGGGTATATCACTGTGTCCCGCAGCCATAGGGAGGAGGAGGAGAGAAGAGCCAGCAGGCAGGAATTGTGCAGCAAGATGGATTGATTTAATTATTTTACAGACTCTTTTATAGACTTTTTTCTTCATAGTCTAATTGGACAAAGGATCAGCCACCCCTTGGGGTGATTGGCTAAAATCCTAAAACATCCATTGTCAAAATATTTTTCTACTGTACCATAAACAAGACTTTTCAAGGTTGCAGGTGGCTTGGTTGTTTACATACTCTGCTACCTCTTCTGTGAGAGAGAAAAGTCTCTCACAGACTTAGAAAATAGCACGAAAATCCTTGCTAGCAGCATTTTTGTATCTACAGGACTACATGATTACACAAATTTATTGTTTAAAATAACAAAACGCATCAGTCAAGGCGTGAGATTTTTACAATACCTTTGAGAAGTGGCGACTAATCACAAGAGTTAGAGTTACATAGTAATTTATAACTTTCTAATCCAATAGGCACTTAAAACAACACTTTGTTTTGACTTTATGACCTATCACCTGTGGCACTTCCCGTTGCAATGCAGCTATGTTTTGACCAATAACTTCTCATGTCACGTACACACAGATGTCTCTCTTATACCATCTACATTCTTAACTTAAACTATATAAAATCACACTATTATATTTTAAAACCCTCCACCAGAACACCCAGTGTACAATTTTACTTACAACTATAGGAACACAGGATTGTAATCCTTTTGCTTAAGATCTATAAATCTCTGTCAATTAAGCCAGACCTAGTCTCTTCCAGGGTTGTAAATCAAAGCCTCCTTTAATTGCAGGAGTTCCTACTCCTCTGTCTCCCACAGTAGGCTCAGGACATTTCTAGATGCTGGAAATGAGAATTGTCCTGGTAGGTCACTCTGGATGAGCAAGGCTCACTCATTGCACCAGAATCTCCTTGGATACTTTATAAAGATCTAAACAGCAAAACTTCTCCGAGAGCCTTCAGAGCTGGTTTCTACTTCTTTTGTTTGACAATAGCCTTTCAGAGAACTAATGAGGAGCATTTGAAGCAACAATTTCTGTTAGCTTAGGAAATTTCCATCACTGTTAGAATGGTGTTTGTTCTTTCATTATTCACTTTAAAGTCATATTAATGACAGAAACATGAAAAATTGAGCCATTATCTTTCACTTACTATGAAAGTATAGACAAGCAGGAATCATCTAACTGTTTCTCTCTACAAGAGAGCCCAAATGAGTACACAAGAATATAATGACATGGTAATCATTTTGCATGCTATCAAACTACTCAAACATTAGAGGTTTAAAAGCACAGTGCAAAATCAGCATCAAATCTGAAGATTATGTCATCTTGTTTGAATAGTTTGTTGGGAAGGTGGACTGAGAGAGAATTAAAAATACTAGGAGGTAAGTGATGAGTTTATATAACGAGATAATATATATAAAATGTCTGATGTTCACCAGTAATAGCCCCACAGTTTGAGAGCTTTTTATTTTGAATAGCAATATGAAAAACTTATATTTCACATAATAAAATTTTTCTGCAGTACTGAAGATATGAGCTTAATAATCAGTGGAAGTCAAAAAGTGTTTTCTTAATATTTAATAGTAAACAAAACCAAAAGTTATTATGTCACTCCAAAAATCTGATAATTCACCTGTATTTTTAGTACTACAGATCTGAGTGTTAGTGTTTTCTGTAGTAGAGAACTGTGTTTATCTATTTTTCATCTGTTTTATGTAGTTTTAACTGTGTTTGTCTAGTTTAAACTAGCTTTTGGATGTCCTTAAGGGAAGACAAAACCATTGACTTTCTAGCATCAGTTACAGAATATTTGGAAATTTTAAAATTATTGCATTAGGACACATATCAATGGCAATCGTACTGAAAATTAAAATCTGTAATCCTTAAATCCTCAAGCAAGTAAATCCTCTTTATTCATCTTTACATTTGTCTTGGGTGCATGTCTGTAGGATCTTTTCCCTTACAATTCCTCATCTGTAGAATTGAATTAATCTATTTCTTTTTTGGATTTTATATTGCAGTTATGGAATGGGGTGGTTGAAAATAAAAATTTCTGATTTCAGAGAGATTCCCCTACTACAAATCTACCATGTTCTGACTTATTAAAATCCAAATTTGTTCAGTAATAGCATGCAAAGCTTTAGATTAATCTGATACAGCATATTTCACTGTCATATGGAATCACACAGAATAATAAGAAAAAAATGCAGAATGTCTGTAAGAATAAGGTGTGATGCTGTTTGTCCTCTGAATGCTTGATTTTACTGTCTTAACAGGATTTATAGCTTCGTACAACAATTGAAGCAGAGGGTTTAAAGGCTCAATATATTAGGTGATTTCTTTGCCTGCTCTGGTGAAAAATGTCTCCATTCTAGATTTACAGGTGTATGTTTGTTTATTTCAATTAATCAAGTAAATGGAGACTAATCAAAAACACAGATTGCCACGCTGCTCATAATAAAGGGACTATTTCACTGTTATACGAAGAGTCTTTCTTTATATAGCAAAGCTTTCCCCACTATATGCTTTTCTGAGATACTAAAGCTTGCTGTTCATCTGCACAGTTTTTTGATTTCAGGTCAATAATTTCAAATGATGGCAAACAATCCACTGAACACAAAACCCAGTGCAGTGATCCATGATGTCTGTCAGAATCATTAGACCTCACCTAATTTATTGTAAGTTTTTACTGTGGAGGTATAAAACTGGTGTGCAACTGATTAAGTACCTGAAGAATGATAGGGAAGATCATTCTGAGAGCTACTGAAAGACTTTTGAAGAACAGTGAAATCATCAGACACAGTCAATGTGAGTTCACAAAGGGAAAGTCCTGTTTGACTAATTTGATCCCTCTACAGCAAGGTCACGTCTGTAATGGGTGCTGGGTGTAGTTTTTCTGGGTTTTAATAAGGCTTTTGGTACTGTCCTTCACAGCATCCTTTAGGACAAGTTGTCCAGCTGTGAGAGGAGCAAGTTGATGGTGTTTAGGACATCAGAAGGAATTTTTTCATGGAAGGGTTGTTAAACACTGAAGTAGACTGTCCAGGGAGGTGGTGGAGTCACCATCACTGTAGGTGTTCAAGAAATGACTGGATGTAGAACTTAGTGTCATGGTCTAGTTGACAAGGTGGTGGTAAATCAAAGATTGGACTCAATGATTTCAGACATCTTTTTCAACCTAAATAATTCTATGATTCTGTGAAGAACTGGCTGAAGGACAGAGCTCCAGGATTATAGTGAATGGTGCTACCTCTGGCTGGTGGCCAGTCAACAGTGGCATTCATCAAGGATGAATTCTAGGATCAGTTCTTTTAATATATTTATCAGTGATCTGGATGCAGGGGTTGAACGCACCATTGCCAAGTTTTCTGATGATACCAAACTGGGAGGTGCTGCTGACTTTTGAGAGACAGGGGGCTTTGTAGAGGGATCTGTGTATCTTGAAGCACTTGCCAATCATCAACAGCATAAAACTGAAAATGACCAGCTGCTGAATTTCGTACCTGGGTCAGATTAACAGTGGGAACAAATCTAAACTGGAAGAGGAGTGGCTGGAGAACAGCCCTGTAGAAGGGGATCTGAGGGTTCTGGCTGGCAGGAGGCTCAAAAGAAGTCAGTGTGCTTGGGCAGTCCAGAGGGCAAAGTGTATCCTGGAGTGCATCAAACACAGCTTCACCAGCTGGGAAAAAGGTGTGATTATTCTGCTCTATTTAGAATTGGTGTGGCCTCACTTTGAGTCCTATGTGTGGTTCTGGGCCCTGCCATTTAAAAAATTGAAGATAACTTCAATGTATCCAGAGAAAGGTAACAAAGCTGGTGAAGTGGGTGGAAGGCATATCCTGCGAGGAGTGGTTGAGAACACTGGGCTTGTTTAGTGTGGAAGAAAAGGAGGCTGAGGGGCAACCTCACTACTGCCTGCAACTTCCTGTGTAGCGGTTGAGGCACAGACCCAGACCGGCAGGGAAACTGAATCATTTATTCAAAGAAATGAGTTGGTTTTATACACTTTTCCAAGGCACAGTATTTCTTTATATGACAGTCCTCACTACGTGACCTATCTCGTGTTGCCGCATCAGCAACACACTTTCTCAGTGTCCTTCTATGGGGTGATCACTCACTGTTCACCCGTCTATCAGCTCCCGGCAGCCTCCTCTCTGTAGGGGTCTGCTGTGTGACACCTCCTCCCCCCAGGGTCCGGTGGAGACAAGCTCCTTTGTGCTGCCATGTGCTCTTTTGTGCTGCCACGTGCTTCTTTGTGCGGCCATGCGCCTCTGCAGGCGCATCCCACAGCCCGCAGCTCAATTCTATCTTATCTCTCCCCACATTCCTGAGGACAGGAAGTGGAAAGGCAAGTGATGATGCCTTCTCCCTGGTCCCAGTGCCAGGACATGTGGGAATGGCTCAAAGATTTATGCATCAGGGGAGTTTTGGACTTGACATCAGGAAACTTGTTATTTACCAAGATGGTGATCAAACCCTTGAACAGGCTTCCTGGAGGGGTGGTCAATGCTCCAGATTTGTCAGTGTTAAAGAGGCATTTGGACAACACCCTTAAGCCATGCTTTAACTTTTGGTCAGCCCTGAAGTGGTCAGGCAGTTGCAGTCAAAGGTCACACTTTCAACTCAAGTAGGTCACTTTCAACTCAATTCTTCTGTTCTAAGATTCCTCCTCTATCTTAGATATGAAATAAATGTATATAAATAAGTATATTTTCTTAATAGTAAAAAGTGATGAATAAAATTACATATGTGCTGCATTGTTCAAGTGCGAAGAGAAGCAGATAGGTGGCCTACTGTAAGCAGTAATTTATCACAACCAGCAAAAACATTGAAAAGTTTAATGTAGGGTCTCAAGCATGCGACGTTTGTGAAATATTTAATGGTTGTTTTCTACACTACAGATTCCCATGTACAATAAACTTGAACTTTCTTGGAGGTAGTGAAAGTGATAGCCCTTTTCCTAATTGCAAACTACATGTAGTTTATTTGGTTTTACCTTATACCTTGTGGTTGCAGGGCCACAAGTCCCAGGAATTAATCTATCACTGTAAAAAATAAGCAGCTGAATATAATTCTTAGGCTGTTTTTATGGTTGGTTGATGTTTTTTATTGGCTATTTCACTAGTTACTAAATTGGTGCAAAATCTTGTGAATTTTTTAGCAGTGGTTTGTGGTTTAGGATATTGTCCTAGGAAGTGAACTTTTGATTTAAAATGTAAATGAGAGTTTAGTTTTCTTGCTTTTTACTTGTGGCCCATTTTCTACAGTTACTTTGACAATTTGTAGGCTTTGCATAGTTTTGTGTAATATATCTGGGCCAAGTGCAAAAGCCTCATCTTTTTCTTACGCTGTCATGTAGAGAATACTGGTATCTAATCCCACTTTAAAGATGATGGGAAAACTTTATCCACCAGGAGAAACCATTGTTTATAAGTGAAAACTATTCTGTGGAATTCATTTAAGTGGCATAATTTGGTATTTGTGCAGAACTTCTGTAAAAAAACAAAACAGAAGGAATTTAACTCACTATCTTGCCTATACTCCAGTTTTCCTACCTGCTGGCACCTAAAGCAGTGGTAAAAGAAGGCAGGGAGAAGTACAGAATGGTTGCATGTGTTCTGGTACTGAACAGGAATTTAGAATGAAAACAAGACCCTCCAAAAATTTTGGCACAATTGAGAAATGAATTATTACATATATTTAGGATGCGAAAAGTATAGAATCACATCTACAGGTCAGGTCAGAAAGAAAAATAATTTTGAACTTGTTTCTTCTGTTCTGTATGACTGTCCTAACAATCAAAGGATCAGTTTCCTTACATTGATAAACATACATGTGAAATTACTCAGACTTCAGCTACAGGGACTTAATTCTGTCATGTTTTCCTAGCTGAAATTTACAGTTACTCAGAATTACTAAGATTTTAACTACGTATTAAAACTAGTAGTATTAAATGCAAACAATACCCTCTCCCCCACAGCCCGTCATCTCCCCCAAAAAATTAATTTGAGGTTAGCTGTTGAATTTCTCACTTGACTGAATTTGGTATGTGGATCTGAGAAAAATTGCTGTGTGCTACTCTATGTCGTATGGTGACACATGAAACTGAATTCAAGTAGAACTGAGAGTAGGAGAGACTTGGTTTGGCTCTATATTCTCCCACTGTGGTTGTTTCTGTAGGTTCAGACCAGCAATTAGCTGTTGCAATAATGGTCTTTCAAATGTATTTGGATTCACTTAAATGTGTCTTAACATTTCACATACACTTTTGGCACTGTTGGGACTGGCCAGTAATACTAATTCCAAAACATATTTAAATATGACTACTTCTGTTGTCTCCATAGAGCCCAGTGTCTTTAAAGAACTGGTTTATGGCACCATTGAGGGTCACCTATTTCTAAGACTTGGTGATCAATTTGAGAACCAGTTTGAGGAGTTTGGCCTTTCTGCCAAAGAGCTGGAAATGTGTATTTAACTTTGGCAGGAGTTTATAGCATTAGAGTTGCAAAACAGACTGTTTCTTGTGATGATTGTGTAACTAATTGATTCTCCTGGTGATGAAATAGCTGTAGCCAGTGCTATCTTCAGAATTTCAACACAGAAGTCTGAGAACATGATCTAAGCAGCTTATAATGGTATCAGTGAAATGAATTAGCAAGGGATTTTGTTCTTTCCAGGGTGCATTTTTGGATACTCCCTGTGACAAAAATGGAAATTTCACTTGTCAGAATATTGACATTTTTTTTCTTTTCTTTTAGAGTAAAACTTCACAGTAGTGTAGAGGTTCTAGCACAAAAGTTAATGCATCTCTTGGGACTGTAATACAAATTGTATTTTGAGGTTGAAGAGGTTCCTGGACTCTCTGTAAGACCACAACAGTAGTGTAATATTTACTTCATCCAAGGAATGTGTAGAGACCCTGACTATTAACTGGACAGAGCAGAAATATTTTTGCTTGTTTTACTTGTATAGCTATTCATAATAATATTTTAAGAGCAAAGGAAATAACAAAACAGTAGTCTATATAGACATGGTCTATACTGTTTATTTACGAAGGAGTTAAAAACTTTGGGAGAAAGAGCTTACTTTGCTATATCACAACTGGCGAGATGAAAGACATAATTTGTTTCCAAATGACAATATTAAATGGTTATAATGGAAAAATGAGGAGATTGAGTAAGAACCCACATCCTCCTTAATACAGCCTGGTTCTAAAGAGGAAGAGGAAACAGTGTTGTGCTGTGGCTTTTTGATGCTTCCATGGAACTTGAGGCATATCCTTTAATGAAAGGTTCTTTTTGGAATTGTTGGTTTGGATAACTTTTGTTTGAGACTGCTACTACATTAAGATTAAAATTGTTTTCCACTAAATATTTATTCCTTCTTCCAACTTTTAATCCTTGGATTCCAAAAACCATATTGGAAATTGGCTGGTAAAATGCCTCTTTTTATGTTTCATGGAAGATGCTGACCTAGTTAATCAGGTCTATTCTGATGAAATGTTGACCGTCTCATTTATGTTCTTTCCAAATTCTGTTTAATGCAAGTCCTTGATTTTCTTATAATTGACCAAAATTGAAGTTGAAGAAACACTTTGAATTTTACAGTAAGATAAAATGGGCTTTAGTGCCAAATCTCTCAATTATCATAGTGTCAAAACTCAGCTCTAAGTCTGTATCTAAGTTTTAGTTGAAAATATGAATATTTTATGTATGAAGTAATTATATCCAGTTGATATAAAAACAAAAACCAGTGAGACTGTAGCAATCCATGCCATCAGGGCACTGTGCTGCTTATTCATTATTGCACTTATTCCAGAGCTCTCCTAATTGAAATTATGTTGCTTTCTTTTTCCGTTATAAAGACACAGGCATCCTACCGAACTGTGAGGGACTGAACTGTTATCCAAAACTAGGAAATGAATCCATCATAGGAAATTTATAAAATTAAAAGTCTTTATTGTTTTGCTTTGTACATTCTATGATCAACTCACTTTCTGAGCTAGTTCATAATTATGAATTAGTTGAGGAAAAAACTTTTACAACTGAGTTTTGATATGCAGTCCATGGTAAATGCCACTTCCAAAGTTGGTGCTGATTTGCACTCAGTCTTGTTCTTACTTGGCTGTATTTGCATAATAGTGTTATAAATAAAGTATGTAATTCGTGCTATTATGTATAAAACTGAAATGTAATAAAACCCTGCAGAGACAGAGTTTAAACCCCCCCCCACCAACCTGGCTGAGAGGAAAATTTCTCAACTCTAGAGCAGTTGAACAAGAAGTTTTTTTAGCACAGATGTAATCAAGAGGTGAGGATTCTACCCCAGGTGAGGTTGGATCTTATCACCGGGACATTAACACTATGATGACTTGATCACCATCTTCTGATATCTACATCTCAGCTGATAAGGAATTGGACATTCCGGGAACTAAAAATAAGTGTTCCAGGAACCAGAGATGGCCCTTTCATCATCAGAGATGGCCCACTCATCAATCATCCAGGATGGACAATTCATCAGACCCGGGAAAGGCTTTGTGCAGCCCAACTTCGGGACAAGAAAACATCATGAATATGCTAAATTGCGAGAAGAATAGAATTAATTCGGACCCTGCCCAAAAACTGTATAAGAAGAGACCAGCTGAAGCAGCACTTGTGAACTTGGGAGGTCTGGTGCGATAGAGATCAGATCTATGCCTGTTCACCCAGCTCCGACCACGGGCTCAGGGCTGATTTTCTCGATCGTGGCCTTTGAGACCGATATTTCAGTTGCATAATAAATGTTATTTCTTTATAAATTTTGATTGGGCAATTTTGTTTACCTCAATAGTATTAATATGAGAAATGTGACTCTAACAGTAGCACTGGAGGTGCAGAACTGATTATTGGTGATGTGTAAAAATTTCTTAATGTCAGTGTTCACTTGAATGCCCTTCCAAAAGCACACACAAGTGAAAGGGATAAGGACGGAACCTAAAAAAAACAATAATGTTATTTTTCTTCCACTTAATCTACTTATTCCTAGGAGTTCTTAATTATGCCAAAGAAAGTGATCTATCCTTCTGTCTGAATTCAATTAATTCAACAATGAATCAGGAATGTTGTATCTTAATGAGGCTGTGGCTTTCCACTTGCTGCAGTTCTCATGTTAAACTCAGTAATTAGCACAACACTATGGGTTCATGTTTGTTTCTTTGCAAGATGGTCCCTCAAGGGTCTCCTCGTAACTGAGCTCTATGGTCCAATAATTTTCTGCAGGGTAACTCACTAGAAAAGTCAGGAGGAGTAGAATGTTACCCACAGATATGGTTTCTGCATCATTATCAGAATGGAATGAGAAACAGAATTATAAAAGGAATGCCTCCTCAGGAGCAGTGTGTGAAGGAATAAGCAAAATATATTTGAAACTTAAGGTCATGTGGTGGTGGGTTGACCCTGGCAGGATGTTAGGCACCCATCAAAGCCACTTTGTCACTCCCCTCCATAGCTGGACAGGGGAGAGAAAGTTTAATGAAAGGTTCATGTGTTGAGAGGAGGACAGGGACAGGTCACTTACTGATTATAGCCATGGGAAAATCACAGCTGACTTGGGGAAATTAATTGAATTTATTACTGATCAAAATCAGAGCAGATAATGAGAAGTAAAAAAAAATCTTAAAAACACCTTCCCACCACCTCTGCCTCCTTCCCAGGCTCTGTCTCCTCACTGCAGCGGCACAGAGAGACAGGGAATGGGGATTATGGTCAGTTCATCACAGTTCCTGTGGCTGCACAGGGATAAGAGTCCTTCCCTTGCTCTGGTGTGGGATTCATGAAGACAACTCTCCATTAACTTCTCCAACATGAGTCCTTCCCATGAGCTCTGAACTTCATGAACTGCTCCAGCGTGCATCCCTTTCCATGGGGTGCAGTCCTTCAGGCACAGCTCGCTCCAGCATGAGGCCTCTGCAAGGTCACAAGTCCTACCAGGAAACCAGCTCTAGTGTGGGCTCCTCTCTTCACAGATCTGCAAGTCCCTGCCAGGAGCCTGTTCCAGCACAGGACTCCCATGGGTTCACAGCCTCTTTCAGGCATCCACCTGCTCCAGTGTGGGTCTCCTCCATGGGCTGCAGGTTGACCTCAGCTTTTGGTAAAATGGAATGTTTACTGGAGGGATTAAATTGTCATGGAGAACAAAGAACTGAGCTTCCTCATGGCATGAAAAAAGAGATTTAAACAAAGCAATGGTATTCTTGTTTGCTTTCACTCCTAAAGATCTGTTCATTAAAATCAAGCCCCATAGTGAACTACAGGGTTTGCACTGAATTTCTGATTTGCTGTGCTCTCCTTTGGGAGATTTAGGAAAGGAAAAATCTTCCTTCTTACTATCAGTAATATTAATCACATAGAACAAAATGCTAGAGTTTAGGCATTGGCAAGTGGTTTGAAAAGAGAAACTCCAAGATTTGTGAATTCAGGTGTTACGGTCTTTGGTTTTGGACCTCACTTTTCTGCCAGAGGTTGATACAAAGAACAGAAAGGCAGTATGTCATTCCAGCTGGGTACCCCAGTTTTAGATAGCTGGAAGAAAAACCCAGACAACCAAGTGTGAATTAAAAGAGCTGTATGGTGTGGTACAGGAGAGCCTTGGTCTTGGTCTCTCTCCCTTCCCCTTGCAATGATAATTTCATGCAGTAGTGTCTTGTGAACAGCAACAACATCCTGACCTTTACCAAACTACCTCTGATCATTCATCTGCCCAGACTCCTGATGTAGGTGTGGGTTATTGTCACCCTTAAGTGGCCCAAGATATCACTTGAAATCCTTGAATTGTCTTGCTTATCCTTCAGACAAGAAGTAATGATAGATACCCACCAGAGAACTACTTTTGGGGGAGTAGGAATGAGAGCAGAGTGAGATGTTTTGAGGAGGTTTTCTGTTGTTGTGCTATGCTGCTTCTGTACTATCCCTCATAGCGACTGAGAACGGGGCCTGGGTGCTTTGGTTAAGTTGGATGGTAAAAATTTAACACAAAAATTAGCAGCAGAATATATGGAGTAACAACTTCAAGTGCTTATGAATGTTACCTCAAGAAACCAATTGACACAATTATCAAGAAACAGACACTAAAACTTGCAAGTTATAAACTTCAGCTACCTTTTTTTGTCCAAAGACAAAAATGTTTTACCCAAAAACAAATAGGCTTAGCTTCACAAATAAAGACAAATAAAGGAAAGCTGATTTACTTCTCCTGGCTTTGCATCACACAGAGCTGAATTTAGAGGAGCTCTAATTTCTGTATGTCAAGTCTTGTAGCTATGCACATAATTACTGCCAGCATTGGAATAACCCCATTTCTGATCCACTTATGCAAATGTATACAAATATTGTAACCACAAGAGGGTTTTTAGTTCAAAAATAAAAGAAGACACTACTTCTGAATATAAGTGCATACATGGTTGGTATGGTACAATGGAACTGATTTATCCAGGTTGATGTCCAGGCACCATCAAAACACTGGGACTTTATCACGTAACCTTAAGTTCCTGGATCAAGTCAGTAAAAAATTATTTGAATAGTTCTTCTGTATTGTAGAATGCACATCTATAATGCTTCAGAATCATTAAAAAGTATGCAGTGTTGGATTCAAGTAAGAAAAGTTTCATGCTTATCTACCTTGTAATAAAAGGCATATGATAAAGATTGTTTTTTTAAAATCAGGGTAAGATCCTGGAACTGATGATTTCTAGAGTTCTGAAGGTTTTGCTACTCATACACAATGCATGGACAACCAGAGTGTTGATGAGTACAAAAGAATCTCTTGTGATTTTATGGCTATGTAACATTAAAGAGAAAATTAAAAAGAAGTAAAAGCTATTTTCTTTTGAAGGTGATTTGCCAAGCCACTAAGGAGACTGAATTTGAGAGATTTTTGTAATTGTAAGCAAAAATGATCTTATTATTGGCTTTAATTTTAATACTCACAATTGTACTGTCAAAATATTTTAGACTTCACTCTTAGATATGCATACAAAAGCCCTAGCTTCCTAACTCTTCCTGATGATGTGTTCCTGGACTGTGGGAAATACAGGTAGACGAGGCTTCTCCTTAAGGGAAACTAATAAACTGAATTCTGTCATAAAACGTGAGACAGCTGATGACCTCAGAGACAACGGTTTTTTAGGTCATAGTGACTAAAATATTCAGTATCTAAGCTGAGAGAGTGGAGTTGCAATGATTGTTTACTAGCATGCAATCTGCTCTTAAGTGATATCCCAGCTTATTGGGGAAATACTTAAAAATAATTTAGATTATGATGGTTTTGGTATTGCAAGTTATATTTGAAATTATAAAAAACCTGACCTATTTGTGTAGGCACAAGAAAAGAAAGCAAGAAAATAAATCTTAAAGAGGATAGTTCTTCCCACAATAACATTCCTACCAAAACCCCATGAATACAGAATATATTGTACTCAACCAAGAAATGAATATTTCCTCATCTGGGGGGAAATGAAATGGTTTCTTTCTTAATGCATAAAGCACACTAAAAAGTTTCAAGCTTTTAATTCTCTTTTCCCATTAACTTCCCAGGAAAGTCAAAGATGCAGAAATAGAAGCCACTGTAGAACTGTAAATCTTCTATTTGCATTTATGCACTTTCCCAGTGGCCATGTTAGTGTTCTGTCAATGATATAAACTATCTGGCCCAAACTTCTCTAAAATGGAACATAGGCATTATGACAAGTTTTTTTCAACAGTCAAAACATGATCTGTTTAATTTCATTAATTTTGAATTATTAGTATGTGTGGAAGACCTCCAGCTGAATGATATCTGTAATTTTACAATGTTTAAACCTGAAAATTCTTCCTGGCTTAGGAGAAATGTTTGTGCTTGGCAAGTATTTAAAGGGGGATTTCCGAGAGCAAAACCCGATGTGATTACCTTTGCTTTTTTTTTTTTTTTTTTTTTTTTTTTTTTTTTTTTTTTTTTTTGTGGGGGGGGGGGGGTGTGAATAGAGTAGAGAAAACTGTCTCTGAAAGAATTTTCTTTTCCACCTCCTCTCCTTCATCCTGTATTTGGAATGAGCTCTCAGCTCTTTTGACAACATGGCAAAGAGAGTATACAATACTTGCTTTAAACAGTTATTCTAAAAGCTGTACTTGTATCATGCCAGTGAGTTGAGAGCTCAAAAGAGGGCACTGGAGTAGATGGTGCAAATTCATGCACTGCTGATCTGTGTCCCTCTGGTCAAAGAAATGCCGAGATGGTTACAAACATCAGTGGACCATAGGAAGGCCTGTGATAAGTAGAAGACTTAACATTTATCTTTATTATGTCTGGGGCTGTGGGTTTTCTTCTGGTTTTGATAGATGTGATCACACAGTTGTAGTCTGAACCTTTATTTATTGTTACATAGCATGAGAGAAAAGCAGAGTGGACAAGAGAGTAGACAGTGGACTACTACAACTCACTATTCAGTTCCAGCATGTTACTAGTGATAGCAATTTGAGTATTTGATCATTTTGCTCAACAAATATGTCCCCATGTCTTATTTTAATTTGTATAATATGCTAATTAATTTATCTAACTTTTGAAAGAACAAGTGGATTTTTTTTTTTAAGTTTTGTAAACTCTTGACAAAGTGAGCTGTTCACTAGCCAAGGGGCATTTTTTGAGAATGTGGAAGAAAGCAATGTGTTTTATTTATATGCATCAATTTAATATCTGCCTATAGTTATCAGCTTTTTTTTTTGAGCAATATATGCCATCTATAAAGACAAAACAGGTTTTTTGTGTTGATTAGAAAGAGTATATTGATTTTGCTTGCCTCTCAGATTCTACTGGAGATCAGTTCTATTCAAAGCCCATTAAAAAAAAGCTCTACTGGAGATTTTTTGATCAGTTCTATTCAAAGCCCATTAAAAAAAAGCAAAAAGCAGAAACCAAAAAAAAAAAAAAGGAGAACCACAGAAGATTATATGTTATTAAAAAGAAGGAAATATAACTATGTATGTATGAATCACAGCTGTGGTAACACAACATTTGCCTCTTTTGTTTTTTTCCAAATCAATAACTGGTTGTGTGACCTTCTGTAATAGTCCCTGTTCCCTCCAAACAAAAGGACCATCATCCCCCAAAAGGAGGTACTTTCCTGGTGACTTTTCCCCAGACCTGGAACTTTAGTCCTTAAATACTGAGTTGCCTGTATTGCCTGTCTCAGGAGAAGGAAATTCAAAGTCAAATTTTATCATGGCGGGCCATTGTTTGGAAATTTTAATAGAGCTGAATTAACCTTTCTGAAACGTGTAATTTTCTGTAATCTTACCCAAAAATACGGTTGGACTGGTTTAATCTTATTGAAAGAAAGGGAGAAGAAATACATGTTCCTTAATATGGAAGGCTCAGGAATTGTTTTGTTTATGCTCTGTCTTCTGTAGTGTTATGCCTTGGCTTTAGAGAACAAAGAGCCACCCCTAAGATATTTTCCAGTACTAAAGTTGTCCAGAAATAAGTTACACTGGGTATAGGGCTAGAAGGACTCTAGGATTAGACAAGATTTCACATAACCTAAAGTAGTTTGGATATATTCAGACAGAATGTGCATATGGTGTATTTCCCTTGTCATAACAACCCATCTTGGACTAGACTTTTCATTTCCATCTACACCACAGAGGGGGAAGGTGATACTTAAATATTTTGTGCTTGAGGCACAGGAGGCAGCAGAAAAGTGAGTGGCTCCTTTTTTAGAATTGTGAAAGATTAGACATCCTCCTCTAGAGCATCCACAAAATTTCAAATCATTATGTTTGGGCTGCAAAAAAATCTTAGAAATGCCTATCTGTCAATTTTTGTGTAAATTTGATGTTTCTTGAAATATTGTTTATTGTTTTGTAGTAGGAATTTGGATAATCTTATAGCAGGGAAGATACATCATGGGTATTTTTCAAGAGGTATGATAGTATTTTCTTCTCATTCATGTATTTTTTGAAAAGAATGGGGATTACAGTACCCTAGTTGCTCAGTAACTAAACCATCATTTTAAAATCTTCCACTATGGACATGTATTTCCTAAGCACCAATGTCGTTCT
The DNA here is from genome assembly GCF_000691975.1 of Corvus brachyrhynchos. Taxonomy (NCBI): domain Eukaryota; kingdom Metazoa; phylum Chordata; class Aves; order Passeriformes; family Corvidae; genus Corvus; species Corvus brachyrhynchos. Next base: position 1,052,614 of record NW_008237648.1, read on the forward strand.
GCACAAGTAGTTGGATAGTTCAGGAAACATAATTTGAACCTTTTTTTATCATTGCTTGAGTTAAAAAGTGAAGGCTTGTTTGTTAGTAGTATTTTCTGACATGCTGTGTATTTTGTGCGTAGAGAAGAACAGCTCCTGCATAGAGTAGCAATAATTTAAACAGACATTAGTGAGAACTAGATTATTGACCATTTGCTGCGAGACTGTGCATCATAGGCATTCTTGTTTTGTGTAGAGACAAAATTTTTCTTTTATCTTGACATAAATAAAATGGTTAGCATTAGATGACATTTAAAGCACCAACTAATCTGTCAGACAGAGCACACTAACACTACTGTCACTGGCAGAAACTCTCCTCTTGTACTGTATGTGGATTATTTGGAATACAGTGTATGTTCTAGTACTTAGGCTGGGAGACTGGATTGCTGGATTTTGTTATTGCTGCTGTCCTTGAGTGTTGGCAATGTGAAATTAATTTTAATAATATATTTTAATCTTAAATTTTATTCCTGATTATCTTATGTTGTGGGTGTTTTAATGAATTTTGAGTCATAATTGCTATTTTAGTATTTTAATATCTTAAAACACTTGATGACTCAGAGGAATTTAGAAAACCCCAGTCCATAAGTGTACTGTGGCAATGCATTCTATTGTTATCCCCAGTTATAGAATGTCATATGACTTGTGAGAAACATAAGCCAGGTTAAGTGTTGGGAGGGTTACTAACTTGTTGTATTTGCAATCTCATGTCATATCATGCATCACACGGAGGAGCAAAATAAAAGGCTGTCACATTTTCCAGGCTGAAAACACCAGGACATAGGCTTGTTGAAAGTTTCCAATTATTTCTTAACTCTTGGCTATTCTTGGAACTTGAGTGTGTTTCAGCCTTCTGAAATGTAACCTAAAGGCAGTTAATCTGTATTATTACTTTTTCTCCATACTTCAAAAGAAATGGGTTGGCATTTCTAGCTTTTATATTCTGTCATCTTTCAGTAGAAATTCATATATCTGATGTCTTGGTGTTTATATTCTTGCTGGTTTTGTTCTTGCTGGCAATAAATCTAGATACACTTCAACATCTGTTTAATACAGCCTCTTCATTTAAAATACAAACGTCTGGATGGATGAACTAAATAGAAAATATCTAGCAGGGAGTTGGGGGGTTATGTTGGGTTTTTTCTTCATATATTAAGTGACATTTGACCACAATGCTGCATTTCATCTAGATTTCCTAAACAGGTGTTTAAAGAAAAAAAAAGACATTTCCCATCTCACTTTAATATTTAACACATAACTATAGCACAAGATTATACATCTTACTTACATGTTTTGGGGTGCTTGAGCATTAAGCAATATTTTGCTTGTATTAATACAATATTTACCTTGCTCATGCACCCAATTAAATTTATAATTCTATAACTTAATTAATTTTTCTCATCAGTCCAAATTTCTTATTATCGATAATGTAATGCTCACACAAGTTGTTTTCTTCAGATTTAATAATTCACAGAAGGATCTCTGAGCACATTTTGTATGGATTTACAGTAAATATTCGTAATTTCAGCTATGACTCTTATCACTAAAGTGTTGCAGTTAGGGTCTTTTACTATGCCTTTAGACATTTTTAACTGGAAAGCGTAGATTTGGTGTTTTCCCAAAGAGAAATATTTTGGAAAGCATTGGCAAATGACTTCAACTTTTTTAAACTAAAAGTAATGTGAAATGATACTGTTTTCTCCATTTATAGAAGTAATGAGTGTTGTCTTTAGACCACTCTTAATACTGATTCAGCTGAAAGGGCAGCTAGAAAGTGAATTTCTACAATGAAGTGAGTCCGTAGTATTTGCAACACAAAATTAAAGAAGAAAAGCTTGCACAATTGAGCATATTAAATTAGATTCACTACAACAAGCCCGATACTCCTGAATGTACAGTCTGAATTCAGCAATAACTCTTTCTACAGTCTTGGGAAATAATTTTAGTGAAGTCTGAATAGCTTGCTTTTATAGAAAGTTACTTCCAGAAAAAAAGATCCTTTTTTTTTCCAAACTGATTATTAGAATCAGAAGATCTAGGACAACAAAAGAGCTAAGAAAACGGACTTTTTTTATGGCTCCTTTGAATATAATATACTGTGCTTTCACCCTATGTTTTTAATCAGTTTTTTTACCAACCTTGAAGAGTAATCCACAACTTGGTTAATTTTCTTATGTTCCTAATGTAGGCAATTAATTTGAGGGTAATGAATAAAGAATGCTGATGTATAGTAGCTTTGGATTTACTCTTCGCTATCATTATAATATCAGTCATTCATGTACTTACTACTATTTTTTTGTTTCTTTTAGTCTTAGAGCTATTTGTCCTGACTCTTCAAGGGTAGATCTTGACTTTTCCCTTTCATGGAAGAATATTCTTCAGACAAAAACAGGCATATAAACACATTCTTTTACACCCAATTCATCAAATATCAGTATTTCAAATATTTATCTTTCTAAGTGTGTATTTATCTTTTTAATGTGTGTGTCAGAACAGTAATATATATACACAGTAACATCTTGTGGCCTAGATGGGAAAAAATCTTTGAAAAATCTTTTTACTTATGTAAGGAGTTAAATTATATGTCAAAATCACATATAATACTGTAATAGAAAACATGCCTATTTATATTTATGCATTTGTACCTAAATAATACCATGGAAGGGATCTCTTTGCTTCCCGTTTTCCTGCTACTACTAAACAATTCACATTTCTCTTGTCCGTATTTTTTCCCAAAAGTATTTTAATTTCAATACAACTCAAAGGAGTTTAAGGTGTTTTCTTACTTGTGGTTTTTTGAGGATTTTTAAAAATCTATTTATACATCTGATTCCTGGCAGGTACAATTGCATGTGCAATGTCCAAATAGAGAAGGGTTAATTGTTTTAGGTTAATATAACCATTTAATCATTCATTAGTCCTGCAAAATTGGAAGCCATCATTAGTAAGACTTTTCTTTATAGTATTTAATTAACATTACTAGGATTTTTATGAATATTTTTATAGATGGTATTTGAAAGTCTTACTTTTCTAATAGCAGCTTGCTGCTTAACAATAGTGCATTAAAACTAGATAGGCAGTAAAATTATTTTTATTAACATACACCTAAGTAATGGAATTTTTTATATTACTTTTTAAACCAACAAAAAAAGCCACCAGGGTATATTGTGACATGCTGTGACATGCTGTGGCTCCTGGTAAGGTTGTCATCAAAAAAACCAAACAAAAACCCCAGACAAATTTGACCATTCTGCTCTCTTACAAAACAAGCTAACAAAAATGTAATCTGCAGCTGTGAAATGGTTTGATGATTTAATTGAGAAATTGTTAACATTTCATTTGAGGGAGTGAACAAGTCTGGGGCTTTCCCTTCCTGAGAAAAATTGCCCATGGAGTGCAAGTAGAGACGAATCAGTATAACTTACTGCACTGTATGGTATTCATCAACTACAATTTTCTCTTAACTCACTGGGAAGGCTTAGGACTTTGCATGAAGTGTTTGGGAAAGTAGCCAAAGACAGAGGAATAATTCCCCCTCATGTATCAAAAGCATATACAAACCCAATCCCTTACCTTGCACATAAAGCAGTGGTATCCAGATTGCCTGTGCATGTGTGTTTGCACATCTGTTAGAACTTTTTAACACAAATGGCTTGAATTAGGCTTAAGAAAAATATCTGGGATTTGGGTGGGGTAGCTTTGTTTTTGGGTTTTTTAGGAGTTTGTTTGCTTTTTTAAAAGATTATTTTTAAATAGGGTGTTTTTAAATGGGTGTGTGCACAGCTTTAACCAAGACAGATTTAAATGTTCTGTTAATTGATAAGTTTCCAGGGGTGGGCCTCACATTCACATCATATTTTCTGTAGTGCAACCTTGCTAAGGTTGAAATTCGGCTAATTTTTTAAAAAAGCCCCTTTTTAAAAGGAGCTTCAGTTTCTGCCAGGGAACTGAAGTAGACTTTGAAGTCTTAGATATATTTACAGAACAGGGACACTAGGCAACAGCACATTTTTTTTCCCCCCAGAGCCTCTCTAAACCATTTCAATTCCGTTGTAAAGAGATCATTCACAGCACTAAAGTGGTCTTTTAGTCTTTCTGCTCATGCAGTCTTGACTTATGTCCTGAGAAGGGATCTGGCAGGCAGGGAGTAGGCTTGTGAATGAGGTACCTGTGCAGGAGGAACAAGGACCCCCAGCTGCCCTCACAGCACCCTTGGTTTTGCACCTGATGCCCTCTGATGTTAGGCTCATGTTTCCTATCCATGGTGTGATATTCTGTGACCTTCCTCCTGCTTTAGACCCATCATGAACAGCACTGGGATCAGGGTGAAGGAGAGACCTGAGGCTGCATTAGAGGGAAGTCCTATAGGATTAGCTCTTGGAAAGGGGTGTGGGGCATGAATCCCAACTCCATTGGCATCAGTGGCGGTGATTTATACTGACTAAAGGGGTTTTTGAGATGAACCCTTGGATTTAAAATTATGCACATCCCTTGAGAAAAGCAGATAAGCAAATGGTTATGTGCAAAACAGGTGTAGTAGTGTTACAAAAACCTACTAATTGGTGCCTATTTACATAGCGGGTTGTGCATATGCTATACCTACACATGCCACATCTGCATGCATGTCCAGTGCTGCTCTGCCAGGTTTCTGTGAGACAATGAGGAACCTTGCGTGATTGGCTTCTGCACAGCCTGGGGTATGCCAGAGCATGAGGAAAACTGCAGAATTGCCAGTGATGCCTGTCATGCTATGGATTTCAGAAGTCAACTCTTGTAATAAAATTTGTCTCGCCCTTGAATATCTTTAGCGTTTTTGAGCCTCAGTTTATTGACCTATAAAACACAGATAGAGTTTGCTTATATCCTAGGAAACAGGGTTTATTCATCTAAATATTAATATTTTGAGGTGGTAAAATGGGTTTAGAAGTGAAGGGTATACGTATACTACTTAAATTAATACTACTAAATAATCGTTGTTAATACCTAAAGTGCAGGAGTTCAAAGTCACAAATTCTAAGTGCTATTGCAGACTAAACTATCATATATCAAATGCAGCCTAAAAACCAACCCTGTCACTATTTATATAACTACTTCAAGGATGGTACACAAAAATGTGATACCAGTTAATCAAATGAGATGTGGAGAAACTCCAGTTAAAAAATTCCACTCAGAAATTCTTAATCTTCGTAATATTCATGTTCTGCTTTCACTTATACATCTGCAGTTCCGTTGTCTTCAGTAATACTGTTCACTTGTAAATCAGAGGAGATTTTTTTAATTAGTATTTTTTTTGGCCAATACAGTCTTCCTAGGTTATGGTTAGTAATTTTCTAATTTCCAGATTTGCAGATTCTGGGGAAAAATCTCTTTTAGATAGAAAGACTGGGATGCCCTGTCCATCTGGTTGATCTCCTACAAGTACAGCGTCTATAAATTTTTAAGTCCTGTGTAGCATCTTAAAAAAAGAAGATGCTGGAAGTAAAGACTGTTCACATGATTTTTGAGAAAACAGAGGTCAGTAGTAGTCAGCTTGGGTTAAAGACAGAGCTGAGGTTCACCAGAGTAACTCAACTGCTGTTAATTCACATCAGGAGTTAGGTTTGGAGCCAGCTAAAGTCAGTGGTCATCTCTCAGCCTAGGTAGGAGGCACAGAAGTAGCTGAGACACCAGAGGAGTCAGTGAAGAACTCTACAAAGGCATGCAGTAAATACCAGATAGTGTATTATGAATGTTTAAGAGTAAATTAAATTGGGATAATTTTTTCATCGCATCTTATTATGGGAAAATTATTCCAAAGGGTTCTGCTGTCTTTGGAGAAATGCACTAATTTTAGATCCTGAATGTTTTTCCCTTGAACTGTGAGCAGCTGGCCTTGAGTGGCCGAGGAAATGGTGAAGTGCAGCAGCCAAAGATGCTGGAAAACAGCTGATGTCTGATTTTTCTGAGCAAAAGCACAGCTTTAAAATTGCAGTGTGTTACACACAGAGTGATTTGAGCCAGATCCTCAAGATGCAAATCAGTCTGTGTCTGTTAGTGCAGTGCTGTTCCTCTGAGTTACACTGTTGTACAACATCTAGGAAAAAATAGTCAAAACATCTTTTCTCTATTGGTTTTTTTTTCCCATGTGAAAATAAAGATGCCGAGTCTTCTTTGGTTTTACATAAACTGCCAGTGTCATTGCCACTACTCTCAACTCCCACTGTTGTTAATACATAAGGAAGCAGACCTGTTCATACTGTCTCATTCTAAATGATCTTCCCTGATTTTTTTGGCACTTGTAGGATACTCAACCACTGCAGCTGCTGTTGCAAAAATGTCAGATAATCTATATCCTCTTTGATATAAAATCATGCCTTTCAATTTGAGGTCATAATTACTTTGTTGTTGATGTTAAAAGCTGTGAAAAACTGCAGTGCTATATATGAAAACTTTTCAAGTATTAGTCTTTTCACACTGAATAATCAAAAATTCACAGTTCTAGCTGTTTTTCTCCTGGAGTAGGATTCAGACAGGATTTATTAGCTCTCTGCTGGCTCTGCCTCTCCAACTTTTAAGAGACTGAGTGACAACCTTCTGTCCCTGTACTCACATGTACACACCAAGGGTCAAAATATAATTTTTAGGAACAGCCAAAGGAGAATACCATCTCCCTTTGCAAATAATAATAAAAAATAATTATCAGGTTTAGAAAACACTCCAATTCTACTTATTCCCTATTCAGGAAAAATACTATTCATATGTATTTGAATCGTTAATGAACATAACGTACTGCAAAAATATGAAGAATGACATGGTGAATAGAACTAGGAAAAGGAAAAATTAAAACAGTTTCTAATACAGACAGGACAAGAATATGCTTTCTACTGACTCTATATTATTTTAAATAAATTATTTTATTATTTAATTAATATTTTTCCATAAGAGTCTGTATTTATGTATTTCACCTTTTTGTGAGGTTTATGTCTTCTTGGAAAGCTGAAGTAAACTTTAAAAAAAACCAAACCAAATTAAAGAGAAAAAATGTTGAATCCTGCTATGTGAGTGGTAAGGCATATCAGAGTACAATTCCTTTCTCTCTTTTTTTTTTCTCCCTAGTTTGCCACACTGTGATCTAGATGTGCTCTGTTTATGACAAATAATTTGTCAACATTCTCTTGAAAATTTCTGTGTGAGAAATTAAGCCATACTGGTGTAGCAAACTGCTTTGCTGTCCCTGCAGCTGCCAGCTTTTCTGTCTTCTTGCTCTTCTTAACAACAAAATACATTTCAAAATTTTTTTTTGGTTCAAGAGGTTGTGCCTGAATGATTTTAATTATCTTCTGTGTTTACATTTGACATCTGTTTTAACATCATAGCCTGAGTTTTTCCCACAGATTTTAATAAATGTTGACTTTTTTGAACACAGCACTAATTTATGTAATACAACATCTCTGGGTACTTCTCAAGGTGATTTTTAATCTAAAAGAGTTTCTCTGTGTAACCTTGGCTTTCTGGAACACCTGAGAAATACAGATGCTGTGTGGGGGAGAAGTGGCTGCATAGGCTGCTTCTGCTGCCAAGAATTTGTATTTCAGACAGTGACTTGGAAAATATCTGCTGCACAGATGACAATAAGCACTCTGGCAATTATTAATGCACCTTAACTCTTGTCTTTTCTCATTCCATAAAATACAAAGTGTTTTCTATATGTCAGGACTCACTGGCAACATTGCAGTCACTGATGTACTGAACATCTGACTAGGGAATTAATTTATCCAAGTAATTAGCTCATTTCTGTCCAGTGCTTTTGTTTCAGACCATTGGTCATCAAATTCTAGTCAGTACCATGTTCACAATAAATGTAAGGAAAAAAATGTCTTTAAATTTCAAATGTTTTATGTTATGGTAGCTATCCTACCTGCCTGGAGATCATCTTCTATTCTAAAATAATCCTGGAAATGCGTTTCACACTAACTTTTCCATGTCAGTAGCTCTTGATGTTACTTCTGCACTATGTGTGTAGAGAAATCCAAGTTCTACTGCTCTAAAGATGTTTCCTCAATCTAGTCTGTGTGTATGTAGACTTGATTTCAGAGGGGAAGGGGATTTTTTGCAGTTCAGTAGGAAAGATTATGTAATTCTCTTCCTATTTCTAGACCTTTGTTTCAGCTCATTTGTTTGTTGTTTTTTTTTTTTTTCAACTTCAAACATATGATTTAGCTTAAATGTTAACACATTTAGCACATGGATCAGAAAATGTCCAGATTTTTTCCTGAAGGGAAATTTAAACTGTGCTTTTCCCCTGAATTTTCCACTTTGACCTTTCCCGAAGACGGGACATCTCTTTCCTTTTTCCCCATGTAGCTCTGCCATATCACTGTCTGCAGCTCTTTCATACCAGTGATTCCCCCAGCACCTGGAAGTACATTGTCAATGAGAAACTCAGGGGTCTTGTGTTGTGGGTTGTTTGCTAGTGTGTGAACACAAAATTTTCAGAGAGGTCAAGGAGAACACCTACAAAGAAGCCACTAGAACCCTGCCACAGGAGCTGTCCTGTTCCCATGTTTCAAAGCTCTTCTTTAAACACCCTTTGAATTTCTCAATATAGGTAAATGGGCACCTATCTCCATGTGACAAGCCTCTCATTCTGCTGACTCAGCCACCATAATGGCTTTCTAAGTTTGCTTTTTTAAAAGCTACTTCCTTAGATTTCAAGTGTAAAAGGTGGCCTGAAATAATTCTGTATGCAGGAAAAGCCTTAAGTATCAGTACTAGGCAAAGCAGACTAAGCTGAATGGAGGATCTCTTTTTAAAATTTGCTGGTGAACTTCTGGTGATTATCTAAGAATGTTTTATTTATCCTCTTCTTTTGTGTGTCAGATGAATGAAGTAGAGGCTGTACTTCATTACTACTATTATTACTACTGTAATTTTTTACCAGCCCAGGTTAGAATATTTCTAGATGTATACAAAAAGAAAATGGAAATCACAGGGAAATTATAAAGCATCCCCAGTTCATTCCTTACATATAATATGACCTAGATTCTTAGCAGCAAAAGTGCATTTTGGAAGCAATATTTTTGTTTTGACATCCATCCCCACCTAGTGTCTGTGACTGTTATTAGCAAAGTAATTCATCTCTATTTGCTCCTTCTGATTCCTTTCCTCTCCCCTACCTCCAGCAGAGTGCAGAAAATCTGCTTTTTGCATAGCAGTGACTTTCCTCTGCTGATGAATATGGCCTTTTTAAAAGAACTGCAGGTTTTTTGACTTCTGTGGGAAATACACAAATATTCCTTTTTCTCTACCCTACAGGAATTAACAGATCTATCTACTGAACAAAAAATAATCTCGATGAATGAAATCAGCTAAGGTTAGGCAATGTTTGTCCTCAGCCTCTTGCAACTTCTAATACTATGAATCTTGAGTAATGTACAACTTTTCAGTAGGTTTCACATCAGTATTTTGTATTAGTACACTTACTCGCAAATGAACTGGCATAAAATATTTTCATCTCCTAGTATTTCTCCTTTTGATTCTGAGATGTATGTAAAATTAATAATTAATATTTTTATTAATACATTTGAATTTAATGAAAATTTAAGACAAGAGAAGAGTGTTATAAAAATCTTATACTTTTGAAAACCTTTGTACCAAGGAAGGTAAAAGCAAATTTGCATAGCTCAGTGTCTGAAAATACAGCCCATCTTTAAAGTAAATAACTACACTGTTAAGCTATCCGAAATATTAATGAGGAAGTCAGTTATTCCAAAGGAAAGAAATAGTAAATCAATAACCAATAAAGTATTATAATTTATGATGCTTTTTGATAGATATTTAATGTCAAAACCCCCTGTTCTCTCTCACAGAAATGTGACTTACTCTATATATACAAAATTGCATTATGGAAGTAGTTTGCAATATTAGAAATAAAATAACATTAAAAGTCAGTGGGACTGAGTGTTGGTTGTTTTTCGGTCATTTTTTTTAAGATTTCTACCCTAGAAAGATGTCTATCTGTCCTTTGTAAAATATTTCCATTTTATTGCTATATTTTTAGGGGAGAAAAAAAGAAAGGATTGTTTGCTCTGTATTTATATACATCCATGATACAGCTTTTTCTAGAATTATTTTTAGTTATAGACAATCTGTCTTGTACATTTGAGCCGTATAAACATCTAGAAAACTCACAAAATCATACCTCAGTCTAGAGAAGGCAGCATCAAATGCCCTAGAATGTGAAAACTGTTTATTGTTCTTAGTGTTTTTGGGTGACTGTGTGCAGCTTCTATAAAGATATTAACCTTTTAGAATACTTTTTTTTAAATTTTGCTAATTGTATCTCTGCCCTCAGTTTCAGTAGTCAGCTCATTTCACAAGTTCCACCATTTGACTATAAACATTTACTAGAATAGTTCACTGTAAGCCATAGCCATATGCTACATTTCAAGTCTCTGTTTTCAATTAAATGGCAGCTGTGTATTCCATTTCGGCCTTCTGGGGCTTGGAACATGCACTGTAAATTTCACTTCATATGCACTCTAAAATTCATTTCTCCATGATAGCTTTCTTGTAATTACTCTACATGTGCTACTCCTGTGGTGTCATGAGATTTGCTTTCAAGCATTTTTAAGAGTTTTTATGGAATGGGGGAAAGTTAAATTAAATTGTCAGTGAAATATTTAAACTTTCTTCCTGTCAGGGTAAAGTGCAACCACTGTACCTCTTGAGTGATGTGATCCCAAAGTAATATGAGATATTTACAAAATACATCAAAAATCTAAGCAGTGGGAAAGAATGAGAAAAACTCTTGGTAAATGCAAGAGAAAATATGCATATGAAAATATTTGGCAATTATTGTGCCTAAGACATTCTGAGTAAACATGAACTCCAGGGAGAGAATAGTTATTGTTTTTATTCCTTGGTTACATTACATCTTCATCCAAACAGAAATAACAGTGGAGATAAAAGCTTAGTGAAGGATTGTTTTTATATGAAGTTGCTGTAAAGTCCGAAAGCCCAGGAAAATTCTCTCAAGAAAACCACCTGAAAAAGTAAAATCTACGACCAAAAGAGATTGGAGGACTGAATTGCCACAGAAATTCTGAATATTGTCAAAACCTTTCATTATGGTAGATAAATGTGCAAGATTCTTGCAATATAGTTTGCAATAAAACAGCTTTACTGTTCACAAGATTGTCTTTTCTGGCTGGGAGAAATGAGACAACTCTTAAAAAAAATTAATCTATTGAAAGCAGAAAAATTGAAAAATTACAGAAATTAGAAAAATATAAAAATTTGGGATCCTATGGCTCAGTAGATGGTATGCCTCAGGAACACAGGGATTTGAGATCTTTTGCCTGAGACAGCACTAGACCTCAGGTAGAGAAAAAGAACTTGCAGTGCTGGGCTGACTTTAAAAAAATTACTAAAGGCCCCTTAAAAAGGAGTGAGGCTTTGAATGCCCAGCACCGACGTCTACCACAGCTACCCTGCAGAGAGAGAGAGAGAGGATGGCTAAAAATAGCTGCTGGCTGTTAGAACTGGGGTTTTTGGCCTTGGAACCAGAATGTAAGTGAAAACACCTAAAAAAGGTATTAAAATACATCCAACACATCTTAAAACACTTGTAAAAGTATACAGTAAACACAGGAAAGGTAACTCTTATGGTGTACAGGTGGTTTGAAGTTTGAAAAGGGAGCATTAAGTTGGGGATTTTTAACTGGGGGATTTTTAACTGGGAAGGATGCAACTTTCTTAATAAACCACTTTGAACAATTGAAAACACTGATAATGGAACATGATTTTTGTACCTGGGCTGATGGGTTAATTTTAAGGTTCAATTTAAAAATATTTCACTCGAAATTAATTAATTAAAGCACTTAATATGCAAAGACCAAGCACAAATAGGGATTTCGTGTATGACACTGGCTGAATGGAGGTAACTTACCTGGCACTCCCACCAAGTTCTCATAAATTTTACTCACAACTCTAATTTAGTAATGGTGTGACCTTTATTTCACTATAGGTGCAGTCAATTTGTGAAGAAGGAACTAGCTGAGCATCATAAAAAAAAGAGAGGGATGGGCTTTTTGATATGCCTTAATCAGTAAAATATTGTGAAAGAACTCACACTTGGAAACATAGATCTGACTGTTGAGAATAATATTGACAATTAAATCTAAAAATTTTGTGTTTTGTGTAACTTACTCCAAAAGAGAACATCTAAAAACATTGTGGCTTTTGGAGGAGAGTGTAATCCCTGTTTTTTCTAAACACTGGAAATACAAGTTTCCAGTTCTGCGTTATCACCTCTCTACCCTTTGATCTTCCAGTAGCATTTAAGATATGACCAGCATCAATCTCCTGGCATGACTCTGAAAGCTCTTCTTCTTGCATTTTATTATCAGGAATATCCCTAACATAGCAGTGAAGTTCTGTATGAGCAAGGAGTAAACAGATTTTGAGAAGATTCTCTTTACACCCAGGGAAGGACAAGCAAAAGAGGCCATGTGTTTATAGCAGCCTGCAAGGTTTTGCAGCACCCGCCTCAGGACACTTTAGTGATGAATAGCAAGATTTGCACCCTTAAAATGGCATGTAGCTAGATTTCATGTTTATGCTCTTACAGAGATCAGCTATATGGCATATATTGGAATGTGATCATTTACTTCTGAAATAAGGAATAGGACGACCTGAAGTTTAGTAGAATGCAGCAATCCTTCTAAGATTTCAGACCATATCCTTCCATGACACAACTTAATTTTGCTTGTAGCAGTTCTAAAAAAATGAGTAAGCTAGTGTAAGACCACAGCCATGACAAAGATGTTTAGTTGCTTGCACTGTGCTGTCCTTTGCTAATACTGTGTTCTTTCTAAATTACTCTGGATTTGAGCTATTGAAACCTGCAACTCTCATCAGGGAGTGAGTAATTAGCATTCATAGCACTCATCAATACCATTTCTATTTGAATCTTAAATGTTTGCTTTAAGTAATTGTATTAAGATGCTGCATCTCATTTAATTTTTGCAATCCTTTAATTAATTGTCCTTGAAAATTCACAGATTAACACGGTTAAATACCTATTTTGGAAGCTGTATCTTTCCTACCTTTGTTTCAACTGCACTCCAGCTGGTGTTTATCCTTTCTTACATTATCAGACAGTATGAATATTTTTTCTCTGTTGCAGATGATGACAAATTTTCCTTTGACTTTATATGTTGTCAGTGACCTCAATGAAACCAAAATTATGCTTAAAGAAAGAGCAGTTTACCTTTTTTACGCTGTAAATATTCACAAGTTAAGGAACAGAAACCCATAACATTTTTTAGCCCCAATGGCCTCAAAAGTAACACATGGAACAAACAAAAAAAGAAAGAAATTGTGTAATATCTGCAATAACCAAATTATTTGAAAGAGACTTGTGTATTCTTTCATTTTATGTAAGCCTATTTGAAAAGAGAATGAAATTGACATCATTATTAATAAATATGAGCAAGCAATGAAAGGAAAGCTAAGAAGAACCTTTTGGCATCCAAATGTGTGTACCAGTATAGAAGGTTTGTTTGTTATTTTCTCTCAGGAATGCAGTAGTATCTGAGATGCTCTGGAACATGCTGCCTGACTCCAGCTAGCATCCAATAAGGAGAAAAGGACACAGACCTGTCAGTGTTACCATTTAAAGAAGCAATGATAGACCTGATGACAGATTCACATGATGATGAAGGTCTTCAGCAGCCTAGGCAGTGATTTTCCTTTAAATAGTTCTAACTGAGAAGACTGACAAATTTCCAGTAAAATCTCAGTATGTTGGGTTTTTTTAATGAGAGAGGCAATATTTATTCGCGGGAGAAAAATGTTGTTACACGGACTCTGACTCGTTCAACTTTCATCATACAATGAGATAGGTGATGTAAGAGACATGCAATTTATCTAACTTTAAGAAAAGAGCTCATTGAAATCAGTAGGTCAAATAATTATGTGGCAGGTATAATAGAACTGGTTTTCTTTGATACCACTCTTACATTGAAACCTCTTCAATTCAACTCCGAGATGGTGCAGAAAAAGATTAGAATTGTGTTTTCCCAGTTAACATTTTAAGTTCTCCCACCTAAAATGGTCAGGGCACCAGATACCTTTTTTGCTAAAGCTAAAAGTTGAGCAAAGACGTAACTTTTTTCAGAACTTCAAATGTAACAAAGATCTAAATTAAAACAGACATATTATTACAGACAAAATTCAGACATCCATAAAATCTCATTCCATGATGCACTCAGTAACATATAGAAAATTGAATGGAACTTAAGTTGCACTAATATAACCAAAGTAATTTTAAAAATTAGAATTAAAAAAATACATATATATTAAAAATTAGGCCTGTGGCTTCCACAACCTTTCTGTATAATGCAAGAGCAAGTGGCTTAACAGGAAGAGTTGCAATTATAGTGTATTTATGGTGTAAATGTAACTGATAGAGCAGCACTCCAAAACTAACATAGCAATGTTTTACGTGGTGGATATTTTCAGTAGAGATGGTGTCTCATTGTGCTTTAGGCATTATGTAGCTATCATATATTTTTAGATTTCCAGAATGAAATATTCTAGTGGTTATTAATTGAGTCTTTTCCAAGTGCCTTTGGAAAGGTTAATATATTGCTGCTAGTATTGCTTGTCAACTTGAATTTTGAAGAATGATATATTATATATGAGAGCAGGGTTTTTAAGTTACCTGAATATTGGCGAACTATTACAGCTGGTGATGGGGTCAGTGGCTCTGACCAAGGAAGAGGTGACCAGTACGGGGAGATGGTCCCAAAAGGAATCGCCTTCCCAAGGCCCAGTGTCTTCCCTCAGCTGCTGGCAGGAGGGCCCTTGCAGAGGCTGTCAGCTCTTTAGTGATTATCAGCTCGTGATTTCAGCTCAGCTCTGCAGGGCAGCCTCCAGGCCAAGCCAGACCAGAGAGAGAGATGAGAAGGCTTGTGTGGGTTGTTCCGCATGGAAGGTAGCTTTATTGTGGGTCCCCTCCAGCGAAGGGGAGAGCCAGGGACGAGAACTCTCTGAGTCCCATAGGGGCCAGAGGGCTTGCTTTTATAGGGATACAGGGGATCAGCAAAGGCCAATGGGTTACAGAGGATCTGCACAGGGTCTCCTAAAGGATTGTGAGTCTGTCTTTTCTCGCCGTGACCAAAGAAGTGGTTGCCTTTCCAGGGAGTCCTGCTGGGCGATTGCGAAATCTCTTGTCTCAGCAGAGATCCCTCCAGGGCAGGGGCTGGGCATACCCCACAGCGAACCATGTGAGTTGTCCACCTATACAATTCAGATTGATATACAGAATTAAATGTTGAATATTTCTACTAGAAAAAAAAAAAAAAGAAGAAGAAGAAATATTCCCTTACAGCTGAGAATGAAACAAAGATATGACACTATATATGAATTATATATTGTGTCCTGGGAGGTCAGTTTAAGCATTTTTTTCTTATTTTCATTGTGATAATAGTAATTAAATTATAAGTTAAATTTTAAATAGTAGGTGGAAATGAACACATGCATAAAAATAAATGAAAACCCATAAAATGTATATGCTACAGGAGAAATACAGCATATCCATATCTACGGGAGAAAAATACTCTGTTAGGTCATTCAGCTTGACAGAATAATTCAGGACTGCTCCAAGCCTTCCCCAAATATTGTGGAATATAATGTATTACATCTTTTTGGTCTAATTTTAGAGTTCTGAAAAATATGTATGGTGGCCTTCATGTCCTCTCGCACCTGCCTTCATGCTGCAGAAAAGGTGAAAGCTGAAAGGCAGGACAAAAGAAGTTCCTCTTTGGATGTAGGATCGTTGTTACTGCAGCAAAATCACCCCTTCCTCCAGCTTTGCTTGACTCAGTTCACATGTCTGCAAGAGTGAGTTCCTGCAGGGACTGATGTACGTAAAGCCACTCAAGACTTTGTGAACTGAGCTGAAGGTGTTCTGTGTCAGTTACCACACAACCATTCACCCTAGTACTTAGAAACAAAAAATTATCTTGTGGTACAGCTGCCTCTAATGTGGACAATAAGAAGGGTTGCAATTTTTCTTTCTTTCTGGTCATTAAAAGCACAATTTCCATCTACTGAAGAATTGAATTGCAACAACAGAATAGCAAACAAAACAACTGAATAATTACACGACTTTAGATTGGCTCAAGACTTTTTGCTATGTGTTAAATTTCTTTCCAGCAGGAAATCTTTTTATTATTTAATATGTTTTTCGAAATTGTTTTTATACCTGTTATATCTAACTGGAAGCAAACTGCAGTACCTCCCTCTAGCATCTGCTTCTTCTTTAGTGCAAAATTGCAAAATTAATTACTCCCATTTTTTTGCTGATTGTAATTGTTTTATATATGATGGTGACTCTGCAATCAGTGGGAATTCTGCCACCAACCATTCTTGAAATGTTCTGAAGCTATGGTATGTTCTAGAGCTTTATGAATAGTACAATGTCCCAGTGCTTGGCAAAAATACTAAGCACAATTAGAACGCTTAGATGTTTAAGAGATTTTTTGAATGTTTGATTTGTGTGTACGTGTGATCCAAAATGAATGGTTTTGGCCTGGACAAAAATTGGCTTGTGTAGTGTGTCTGGAAATATCACTAAATATAGAAGGCATAAAGCAATAATTAAATGTCTGGGCTACTGAAGGTTATTGCCCATTAGTATGTTTCCCAACCAGAATGATGTCAAATTAATCTCCAGAATGTGACCATGTTTACATTAATCAATGAAACCTGTTCACTGTACTGCATTGTTACATGACTGAATTTGCAAACATTTAGGCATACCACAAAACAAAGCTAGTTATGTTGATCAAAGACTAAGGAATTCTGTACCTCCCTTTTCTATATATCATGGCTTTGTTCAGTGAAACTCATGATTTACCAATTTCCAATATTGCTTTAGACAAAATGGCATGAAATATTATAGTGTATTTTTCATATTATGATTCATCAGTTGTGAGCTATACCTTGTCATATGCAATATAACCACATGATTTCAAAATACAAAGGAGCAGAGTACAGTTGCCAGCCTACCAAACTGCATTTTTGGTAAAAATTTCCATAAATATTACTGCATGGAAGGTATTTCTTTTCTCTCCCTGTAATTAGCTTTAACACTTAGAACATACACTGTTACATCTCAGAGGTTGATTTCTGCGAGTTGAGTAGTTAATACTGAAAGAAGGAGTTTCAAACATATCACTGTTTAAGTGCATACAGGTATCTAATCAGGAATATGACAACACTAACAGTCTCTCTCCCATCACATAGTGAACTGGCATAATGTGATTAAAATTTGGAAATTAGGATAATTTAACTGGATTGATGAAAAATGAAGGATTAAGACTGAGGGTGTGTGTGTTGGATGAAGACTGCTTTTAATTAGATTGATACTAACTTGACATAATTATGCTATATAGAGTTAGCATCAAAAAAAGATCCCTGAGCAGAAACTGGCACTAGAATAATGACTTTTGTTGATGAGGAAAGAGAAATGGATACCAGCTGATGTTTGTGTAATTTAACAGGATACCACAGTAACTATCAAGTATCAAGTTTTTTTTCAAACGAGTTTTCACTAACTGTGCTATGCCCACAAACATTCTTGTATGGACATTTTCTACTAATCATCTTCATATTCTACTTCTTAGTTAGAAATTTCTTCAAAATTGAATTCACTCACTAAAACATTAACTTTCCATATAAAATGAAAAAATAAAACCAAAAGACCTGACACACATCTATTTATTCTCTTTCAATTTCAAAAAGAATAAATTAAATTTCCCAGGGAGATAAATTAATCCACAGGAAATACATAGTTCAAAAATTAAGTTGTGAAAATACTCTTCTGGTTAACAAGACATCAGGTTGTGTGCAAGTTTGTTCATGCTGAATGAGATTGTTTCAAAACTCCCTAATGATTCAGGATCCAACATCAGTTGTATAAATTTTGTTACATAAAAATATTCATATTTTTGTTTATAAAGCAAAGAGATTTTGAATTACACGGAGAAAATGTATTAGAATTACAAAGCTGTTTCAGTGTGTTTATCTGATATGTAATCCACATGTTTAACTTAAGAAAGTTGTTTTAAAGTGGTTTCTAGAATATTAATCTCTTCATAAGTTACAGTGAGTTGTTGGTTGAGTTCCACCCCTGGATATCTGGTTTGTTTGTCACGCTTCCTTTGGCTGCTCTGGCCATATTCAAAATAAATTAATTGCTTCTTTTAAATAATTGACTTGCACATTTACTTATAAATTGCTTTACTTCTTCCCAAGTAAGTAAGTGAAGTGATCGCTTTATTGATGGTGACAAAAACAAAATGCAAATTACCTCATTTGCAAAACATAACTTAAAAGTTCTTGAGTGAGGCATCTGGGCATTCTATGCCCAATTTAAAAAAAAAAAAAAAAAAGGAAAACGAAAACTGCTTCAAAGAACACTTGAAAGCCTGACTCCATCTTGGGTGCAAAGCAGTGCTTCCCAGACAAACTGTCTCTCTGTGTCTATTTTGATTGAATATGGAATCTAAGTCGGAAATATCCAACTTTGCAAGCAAAGCTCAATGCTGGTAATTTCTTATATCACATTCTGCTCTTGTGCTTCGGTATGTCTCTAACTAAAATCTGTATTTAGATAACTAATAGTAAGTCTCTTTAAATATTAATTATACATATGTAGTGTTTTTTAGATTTTGGGTAGGTTTAACTCTATTAATTGTTTAAATGCAAGTAAAGGTGTTCTCTGCATTGGAATTTTACTAATAAAAGTTAATCAAGTAGCTCAGGTATGGGCTCACTGGGGAGCTTCTTGCTGGGTTTCTCTCACAGCTGGTTCAGCTGCAGTGAACAGGGGGACTGCACAGTGGTGGGTCTCGAGATGTAGAAGGCACAATAGCTTCCTCACTTCCCCTCATACTCACTGGTCTGTCCTGTAAGAACAAATCCTTTCCAGATACCACCTTTCTCTCCTCTTTAGCTTCTAGAAATTTCTCCCTGTTCTACAGAAGAAAAAAGAAATCACACGTGCTGGGGAGATCTGGTCACACCCAAGCATAAGCAGATGTATTTGGAACACTGTGAACGTATTTGGGAAAGGTTTCTTGCTGTGTAAATCCAGTTTTAATCCTCAGATCCAGACAGATGAGCAAGTTGTGTTCAGTGTCTCGGTCAGCACGTGGTTGCAGAGTAGCCTGTGACATTAAATGAACACTTTAATAGTAATAAGTCATGATATTTCTAGCCATCTAAAAGTCAAATGTCAAATCTAAAACCTGCATGTCAAGAATTCTTCAATCATCATTGAAGGGATAATGAAACAAGTAATGGAAAGGATCATCCAGAAATGTACGTCAAAACCCATGTATGAAGGAAGGTCACTGGCGACAGCCTATATGCCATCACTAAACACAAATCATGCCTAGTTAACCCAGTGGCCTTCTGTGATGGAACAACTACATCAGTGAACAAGGCAAGTGCTTGGATGTCATCTACCCAGACTTCTGTAAGTCCTTTGATGTGGTATCCCATAACATTCTTGTTATTATATCAGGAAAATAAGGGTTTGGTGGATGGACCGTTAGATGGATAAAAAATTGGTTGGATGGTTGCACCCAAAGAGTCAATGGCTCAGTGTCCAAGTCGAAAAACAGCAATGAGTGGTGTCCCTCAAGACCCTGTACTGGAACCAATTTAATATTTTTATCAACAACACAGACATTGGAATTGAGTGCAAACTCAGGGAGTTTGCAGGCAACAGCGAGCTGAGTGGTGTTCTTGATACTCTGGAGGGAAGGATGACATCCAGAGGGACCTTGCCAGGCTGGTTCCATATGAACCTCATGAATTTCAACAAGGAAAGGTGCAACATCCTGCACCTAGATCAGGACAAACCTCAGTATCAATACAGCTGATGATACTTATTGATGAACAGATTGAGAGCAGCCCTGTAGAGAAGGACTTGGGGATACTGGTGAACAGTAAATTGGACATGATCTGGCAATGTGCACTTGTAGCCCAGAAAGCCAGCTGTATCCCCATCTGCATCAAAAAGAAGTGTGGCCAGCAGGTTGAAGGACATGGTTCTCTCCCCCTGTTCTCATGAGACCACACCTGCTTCCAGCTTCAGAGCCCTCAACATAAGAACATGGACCTCTTGGAATGAGTCCAGAGGAGGGCCACGAAGATGATCAGGGATCTGGAGCACCTCTTCTATTAGGAAAGGCTGAGAGAGTTGAGGTTCCTCAGCCTGGAGAAGGCTCCAGGGAGATGGTATTTCAGCCTTTCAGTTTATAAAAGCGGCCTATAGGAAAGATGGAGAAAGACTTTCTACAGGGTCTTGTATTGACAGGACAAAGGGTAGTGGTTTTAAACTGAGAGTAGGTTTAGATTGAATATAAGAAACAAGTCTTTTACGATGAGGTTGGTGGCCTCGCACAGGTTGTCCAAGTAGTTGTGGATGCTCCATCCCTGGAAGTGGTCAAAGTCAGGTTAGGTGGGGCCTTGAGCAACCTGATCTAGTGTAAGGTGTCCCTGGCTATGGCAGGGGGCTTAGATGAGATGGTTCTGGAAGGTACCTTACAACCCAAACAATTGTAGGACTATGTGATTCTAAAATGCATCTGTGCACACAGTGATGTATCTCTTCTGAGTCTTTCATTTTAGAGGAGAAGCATAATGTCAAGGTGCCTTTCTTCCCTGACCATACAGCAGATTTAGAAGAATTAACTTAGACTAAATCGTTTAGTTGGATGTTGAACAGTGCTTTTTTTATCTGATGTCCTGATTTTTGGCAGTTTAATCAATTATGTAAATTAGAGACTTTGGGCTCTTCATCTCCACTTTTTCCATATTTAATATTCGTTAACTGTCCAGAGTCTTTTAATATCTCCTCTGCAGCACTGAAAGGGAATAAATTGTGACATTTCATTTGTTTGGAGACAGTAAGAAATTATTTGTTTCAAAGCAAATAAAAATGATTATATATTTTTGTGAACATGCATACAAGTGTTTCTCATGATGTATTGAACAGGGATCTTCATAGATCATAGGTTGTCAAAATCACACATAAGAATGGTGCTTTTAGGAATTAGGAGCCATAGGGATGAAATTTAAATGGGAAACTGAACCTTACAGAAGACACATTTAACACCTTCTGTTTATACTTTCAATTTGCATAAACAAGAGCTACTCAGTCAAAAAGACTTTCAGAATTACCTTGTGAAGCACAGGCAGACCACTTGATTTGTGAGTACTGGGAATCCCTCTGAGTTTTCCAGTGATTAAAGTAAGATATTTCCTTGCCCTTAAACCACGAATTCCATATTCTATTCAGTAACACACATTAAAAGAAGTAATGTATTTAAAAAAACCCATTTTGCTTCAGAATACTAGCAATAGAGAAAATGAAAAAAACAAAACAAAAAACCAAACCCAAACCCACATTTGAAGTCACATTTGAATATTTTGGAATAATTTGCTAATTTTTATTCAAAATTTGGTTTATCTTCCATTCAGAAGGAAAAAAAAAAAAAGCAAAGTTAGCTTCTTGTAACTATTTCTCTGGTATAAGACTGGCATCTGGTGGTAAGCTTCATAAACCTCAGGAAACAGCCATCTTTCTTGTTTTGGTTATCTTACAGCTGACAGGATCTGCAGGGTTTAGTTCATTATTTGTAAATGTAGCAACACCCTCCTGTATAGAAATCACAGTTGTTTGTGTTGTGTCTAGTATGGAGCAGATTTCCTTCTTCAGATTCAATTTATAAAGACATTTCTTTAAGTTAATGGAGTATGATGTTAAATTGACTAGTGATTTTGCACTGCAGTTCTGCTTTCTAGGCCTTGGCCAGGATGCAATTTTTCACTGAAAATATCTTGTCAACAGGTGCAATAGTGCTTGAAAATGCCAACAGATTTTCAGTGTATGGTCTGACATTTTCAGAGTGCCCATGTCCAGTAATTATATCTAACGAAACCTTGGTTCAAGGTGAAGCTAATCTGACCTGAGTATATTATGTCTCCAAGGCAGATAGAGAGTATTGCAATTTAAAAATGTGACTTTTTCTCTGTTGACTGTCAAGTGACTGTAAATACAGCCTGTGCTGACCAGCTCAAATGGAGAGTCTCACATTGCTAGACACATGGGCGGGAAAGCTGTCTTAGGCATGTATTTTTGAAATCTGACTCTGTGTGTGTGGTGGGAGTCAAGTGGGGACCCATCGGCTCACTGGAGCTGCCCACTGCAAAAGGGCTTGGGTCCCATCAATGAAAGTTTTGGGTAGTATGATTGTGACTCCCGGAGTGGCTCCTAAATGGTCAGACAAAAAACATTTCCTTAATGATGAAAAGACTGAAGTATCAAATATCTTCTTTGCCTTAGTCTTTGCATGGAAAACCAGCCTTCAGGAGTCTTTCCATTGTGTGTGATTTCATTTATGTGTTCCTTTTGCGAGCCATAAACAAAACCAAGTGTTTGAGTTTCTGTGCTGTATTACTCTAGTTGTTGAAGTCTGTTTATGTTTAATTACAAGGCTGGCATAAACTGTATTGTGAACATCTTGAATACCCACCTCTAGCCTTCTCCCTCTATCCCAGGACAGAATTGTTCCTTTTCCCATTTATTTTAAGGAAATGTGAAGTGCTTAATTGAAATAACATAATTACATCTATAGTGGTTTTTCTAATTTGTTTTTTGTTCCCTGTAAAACTGAGTAATTGACTTACCAAAATGCTAACTTCTTTGCAATCATCTTCTTGCTTAGCCTGCAATGGGACAGACTTTCAGATTTTTCCTAGATTTACTTATACTCTCCCCTCATTTTGGAATTTATCCAGCTTTAACACCAAGGCAATATTTTATGCATAGACATGATTTAGTAATCTGTAGGAACAAAGGCCTTATTTGTAAGTGTGAACATATTATCAGTCTTAATAAAGGCATGGCCAGGTGAATATCAGTGATCATTTCACAGTGGGTTAAGTAACTGGCTTACATCTGCTAGTTACCACCTCTCAGTCAGCATTTTGATGCCTTCTTATTGGATCCTATAGGTGGTCATGCTTACAGTCCTGTTCTGTTAAAGGTAAGCTAAAACTAGATTAATTTTACCCTCCTTGATGACAGATAAAATATTTCATTTGAAGAAGAGGTAAAACATTAAGGGCTGCATGGTAATGAGTAAGTGAAGGGTAATGAGGTAAGGCCAAGTGCCTCTGAATAGCAAATCATACATAAATTTAAAGATGAAACTTCTGAGATCCTTTAAACTTGTCTCAATATTAGATAAAGTCTAGGAATATAGACGTGTCAAAAATGAAACTCTTGACAAAACTTCCAGTGATTAAAGTTAAACTGAGGCCCCATGGCTCCAGGCAAGTGGTGGCTCTGAGAAGACTGGTCACGAGCTCAAAGAGGGGGACATGTCACAGAGGCAATGCATTACTTTATAATAGCTATTAAAGGGATTATGTCCAGATTTATGAGGTTTTCAACAGGTACACAAATTAAAGTTTTACAAGAATATCTTTGACTATAAAACCATTTCCTCTGAAAACACTCTCAAAGACCTGAGTGCACACATTTGCCATGGCTAGTTTCATTCATAAAGGACATCACTTAAATAGCCTTCATAAGCTTTCCTTTGGCCAAGATCTCCCTCCTCCTGACCTTCCCCCCCCAACCTCTGCCCCTCCTACTCCCATCCCCCTCTAAAGAATATAAGCGAAGACCTAATTGGCTCTTGTCAGGGGAAGAAGGTAAAAGTGAGGTTGAAGGGAAAAATATAATAAAAGCTGCACGTGAGATCAAAGTAGGTGCCTGGCTCTGAGATAAGAAGCTATCTCATCAATGTGGGTATCTAGGCTCTCTGCGTACTGGTGAAAGAACTTTACATGTTTTAATCTAAGCAATGAGAACATACAGATTTTATTTTGTGTGCTACCCTGAGGTTGCTAATGTCACATGCAAACTGCAATGCATATTTCCAAACTGCTTGTTAGACTGCTTTTAAAATAGTGATTGGTTTATTTCTTAAATTTGACAACATTTAAAGAGATTTCTGCTTCCTTTTGAAAATTTTTTATTCCTTCACAGGCTGTAAATCATTGATCCAAGACTGGTCTTGGAAGCCTCTGGTACAGAGGGTCTTACAAGACAAGCTGTGCTCAGGAGTTTCCTCCTGTGTTATTAAGCTATCCATTGAAACAAATGCTTAATACATTCTTTTCTTAGAGGAGGCAGGGAGGGAGAGGGACCTACTGAGTGTTACATGGCTGGTGGCTGAAGGTATTTCTGATCATACTCTGCAGTAAAGACCCTGATGGCTGGTAGGATCTTGTTTTAGGAGTTTATGTGGATCTAGAGTCCAGTTCCTTCTCCATTTTGGTAGTAAATTATTGAGAGGAAAGACTAAAACTAGTGGATCCAGGAAAAGAAGGGCTATTTACAGAGAATATGAGAAAGGCTGATATTCTTACTGCAAATTACACTAGCATTAGAAGAGCTTAATTTCTGATCTGACAAAGGGCAGCTGGGAGAAAATCAGAGAAAAGGCTTATGATATTTTCAGGCATATTTCCAGAGTGGCACTGGAAAGCATTTATGGGGTAAGAGAGAGAGCAGGCAAGGCTGTGGCGAAAAAGAGGTACAGTGGCACTCCAATGGAAGGCAAGCCAGAAGACTTCCATCCCTTTGTATGCACAATATTTAAAAACTCCCCATCAGAAATGTGGTGA
Source organism: Corvus brachyrhynchos (assembly GCF_000691975.1). Taxonomy (NCBI): domain Eukaryota; kingdom Metazoa; phylum Chordata; class Aves; order Passeriformes; family Corvidae; genus Corvus; species Corvus brachyrhynchos. The sequence continues at coordinate 1,077,415 of NW_008237648.1, forward strand.
TTTGGAGACAAATTCACATCTCCAAACCCTGCCTATGTTCTGAGTTGGCAAGGGAGTCCACAAGATTGCTAGGCATCTCTTTGCCTCAGAAAGACATGAGAATGTAAATATTCTAATTAAAAGATTTTTACTCTCCACTGCCCAAAGCTTCAGTATTAATAAATTAGTATTAAAGTTATTTTGCACAGATACCTTTGGAAATAATCAGGTGACATTAAGCCACATCAATCTCTGGATAATTTTACAGGCTCAAAAGATGTGTTTCAGATTCATACTTAACCCATGTGTTCTGCTGATCATGTTTGGATGTGCCCTGCAAGTGTCTACTCCTACAGTCCTTAAACATCTGATTCACTTGAAGTGAGGGTATCAGCAATGATAAACTATGAATGTAGTTTAAACATGGGCAATAGAACAGAATTCATTGTGTTTATGTTTTCACGTAAAATTTAATCTTTCTTCCTGGGAGAGTGAACCTGATATTTTTGTACCTAATATCTGTTTCACTACTGAGAGACTTTAATATAGCTAAACATATGTCAAAAATAAAACATACTAGAATTAGACTCAAAGAAAAAGAGGACTCATTAAAATCTCAGTCCGGGATTCTCACTATCGTAAGCCGCTGAAGTGAAATTTTACATAATGTAGAAAAGGAAAGATTTAAGAAACAGATTTTTCTAAAACCCACGTGTTATTTCATGGTCTAATGAGCCTCTACTGTTCATTTTAACCTTTTAGTAAGCTGTAAAAACTCATTGGAATAATTTTAATACATAGTTTTCTTCTTTAAGAAACTCAAATGAGAGACTGACTTGCATCATGTAGTTTTCAATTTCAATATTCTCCAAATTAAATTAAATAAAAATAAGAAAATAGTGAGGGGTTTTAGCAGCAGCAGTGAGCTGGCAAAAGGGAGTTTACCCCTCACGTGCCAACAGAAAGAAGCCCGGAGGTCAACGCTGAAATCCTTCTGGAAGGTGGCACTCCCCACCGAGACACACAATAAAAAGGGGTAGAGCTCCTCACCCGAGGGAGCTTTCTCTCTGTTGTTGATACACAGGCACACAGGCGAAGGCGAAAGAGAGGGGACACTCCATATGTGTTCCACGCACATTTATACTGGTGAAGGACAGGGACAAAGAGCCGAATTCTTAATAGGGTCCCGGGATTTTATACTGAGTATGGAATAGGCAGGGAAAGGGATCACAGCCAATGGGGCAAGGGCAAGTAGGTGGGGTTGACAGCAAGGGAACCAATGGGAACAACACATAGGAGGGACTTAGGGAAGGAGCCAATGGGGCGTCAAGGAACAAAGAACTTTCTAGTACTGATACATATTAATCAAGGGAAATGAATATACATAATCTTATACATAAAACAGGGTGGGGAAAACATTAACCAATGGGGGGAAAACGTGCAAATGGCAGAATTATGGGTTCTCACAGTGACTGCAAAGTTATGTACCAAACTTGGGTTGCTGACCACCACAGCTGGTTGTCTGAGTTCTCAGGAGACAGAGTGGCTGGAGCCACTTGCAGCGCCACAAAATAGGATACAGATTTTCTTTTCCTCACCAAAGCATAGCCATGGTTTGCAAAATAGAGCTTTTCATAACGAGTCATATTTTACCCTGACTGTTTCTCACAGATCCAATGTTCAGTATTCAAATCAATCTGATTTTTTTCAATGGTTTTAGAATAACACCTCAGATATATTTTTTTCACTCTTTAATTTGTAGCTTCTTCCTTTTATGTTTTTTTGGGTTTTTTTTCCTTGGTGCCTATGGTTTTTGAGATGAGCTGTATTCATATGCTCACTTACATTTACTTGGGTATCTGGACATTTTTCACTTCTTGGGCTGCCTTAGATTTACCCATTCATTCAGTATAAATTATGTGGCTGTTTTTGTAGCAGTATTTAACTGAATGCATTGCTTGTCAAAGAAGGTAGAGACTTGTGATTTAATGTTAGGCCAGTTTACATCACATCTTTGCGTTTCATGTCACCATCTCTGAAAAGGTAATGCTGGAACCATACTTTGCTGTACAAATCTGCTAGCTTTCTGGAGTTCTTTGAAAATAATTAATTTTAACTTTTGCAACAATCTGTGAAATATATTAAAATTCACAGGTTGTTTTATTTTGTTTTGTTTTGTTTTGTTTTGTTTTTGGCAGAAGAGACAACACTGCCTAAATGCCTGCTCACTTGTATGCAGAGTTCTGCATGACTGAAGAAAACCTTATTTTTGAAACTTTTGATCTGTCCTGAAACAGTACCTTTGTAACAGTAGGCCAACAGATTTGTACATGCCTTCAAAGCTGGCATGGAGGCTCTCAGAAGTCCAAGATCCTTAGAAAAGTTAGACCCCAAATAATGTTTAAATGGGGAAAAGCAAGCAGTTCAATGCTGCTGGTCTCATTTCTACCTTTGCAAGGCTTTCTTGCTAAGCAAATGAAAGCCTCAGTCTCATGCCTTTGGTCACAGCTAGACCTTGCAACCCTTCTGGTTCTCCATCACTTCTGAATTTTAGTTTAAATGCACAAATAAAAGCACATTGCTGCTGCTTTGCCACCAGCAACAGGCTGAAAAAGGATTTGTTTTCTTCACGTAGGATGGTTGCTCAAGTGAAGCAACATGATGTAACTGGTTTTTTGGTCTAGGCACTTACAGATATCCTTCCTAATGGAAATGCTTAATATCCAATTATTAATGGAGGAGCACTGGAAAACGGGAGAGGAAACATACCACTTTTCCAGCTTTCTTGATGTTTCTTACATGACCTTCTTGTATACAATCCTCTGTCTCTGATGATCTATATCCCCTTAAAATAAGAGCTTTAAAAAAATAAGTTCTCAAATAACTTGTAAGCTTATCTAACCTTCAGAAAATCAAACACAGTGAAGGAAGAGATTTGACCAAAGAGCTATTAAAATTTAGGGAAAGGCTAAGGCTGCAAGTTAGTGGTCTTTTCTGAAATCTGAAACACAGTTTTCTTTTAGTGCTTTCATGCAGTTATCATGGTTGAATGAAGCAGAATTTCTTTACATATAGATGACATGGTATACACACAGAAATATGATATTGTGCTGTGTGTTCAGTGTATGCAGTTCTTGGAAAAGATACTGCTTGTACTTTCTTTAACATGTGAAACATCATAATTTCAAGCTTTAGTGTTTGTATATGAATTTTGTGGGAGATTGGCTCTTTAACATGGATAAAATGAAAAATTATAAAATAAATTTAAAAATTTTGAGAGAGGAGAATTTAGAGAGATACCAGATTTGTATATACATTTATGTTTATCTTTAATGAACTAAGAAAAAAGAAGCATAAAAAGCTAATGATGGTGCCATACATTCATTTATATTTCAGCAATGGGTTCCTTAAAAACTGAAGTGAAACCAGATTATTCATGTCTACAATTATCTTTGAAATTAAAAAATAAAGCAATCAAATGTCTGGACTAGTGACACAGATGGAGAAATGCTATAAATGAACTTCAGTAGATGAAAAATGGGATACTATATTGAGGATCTTCCTTGTGCTGTCTTACCCTTTTTTAGTCATATGCTCTTGGAAGTAATATTTTGGACTAACTGGAATTTTCAACATGCCTGCTTTCAGTTTCCATAATCTCAATTAATTTTCTCATGTATCTATTTCTTAGCATGTTCCCAGCTTTAAACACTGCAGAAACCCCATGGGAATGGGTCCTGTAAGTTTAGTGAGTGGTTAAGTTTTCAGATGATTAAGATAGCACTTAAACAATACTCACTTAGAAATTTAAATGGAGCATTCTGAATGTGAAAGGGAGCAATGTGAAACACAACATCTCTTATTGAGTGTTTTGAAGCTGAAAAGCCAGCTGTGGTATTTGAAGATTTAGACAATCTGAAGATTTAGTTGTAAAGTCATGGAAACCTTTACTATTATTGCTCAGACTGATGTATATAAACTGTTGAGACAAAAGATTAATTATTTGCAGGACAGGGCTCTTAAGTTACTGAAAACTGAGATAAGCTGAATACAAATATGTTTCATTGCACTTTAAAGTGTAGATAAGCTTCACTATGAGCAGAACTAAGTTCCCTTATTCTTGTCTATATAGTTATAAACTGAAAACATAATTTTATCGATTTATAAATTAAGATCTTCGTTAATCTTTTGTGGTTTGTTATACATGCAAGCTATATCTGTCCATCTGTGTGACACAGAATGAAGATCCCTGTCACATGTAATTCCATATGTGGAAGACAAATGCTACATTATCTTTCCTCAATGGAGTGAATGTTTACCATGTTTAATATAGTAAAATTTTATTTTCCTCTTGAGTTATTCAATAATCCACAGCTAAATCCTTTCTCATTCTTCACTGTTGATGGGTTGAAATCCCAAAATAGTTATTATTTTTTTGTGAGGTTTTATTTTTCTTTCAGCAGAAACCACACGTGAATGCCAAGTGAACTGATGCTAACCAAGGGAGGAGCTGAGATTCTTATCAGTGCAGGCACAAGGAACTGACAGGAACCTACAGTCCAGTTCCGGTTGGACACTGTAAACTGCAATAGAGCTTTAATCAAGAAGGATCTGTAGAACATCCCATCTTCATGTCCTGACATAATGCAGCTACAGAATGCTTAAGTCAAGCTGGAAGAAAGAATAGCAACCCTTGAAATGTGCCAGAGGACTAGAACAAGAAAGGTCAGATTTCAACAAAATAGCAAGGAAATTGTAGACTCTGGATACCAAATGTAGTCAGCCCTGGGATCGTGAGGCTATCTATCAACTAAGCCTCTGACGGATGTACCATCTTAAATCCTTTCTTTGTCTGTGAGGGATATCCACAGAAAAGTCTCTTCACAACCCAAAAATTCTCAAAATTATACATTGAAGGGAGACTGTAAGGAGGGATTCTTTCTGAATGCTGCAGGAAACTAGTCCAAATATGGTGCAAATGAGCAGTGATTCAGTTTTGTCTTGGATCTCCTGGGCAATACCAAGATAGAGCAAATGTCTTTAAAAGGAAAAGGCAAGTCCTATATTTGATACAGATCTGGTAAAAAGCAATCTTATGTGATTCAGAAGAATATTACTGGAACTACACTGTTTCCAAATGTTTTGTTGAAAGTTAATTAAATTCTTACATTTGAAGAGAAGTTGTTGGTTATGCTGAAAATTTGTCTCCCCTTGGAATGTGCTCCTGCGTAAAATTATTACTTCAGAATCTTTTTGCCTCTAAAGTAATCAAATGAGCCAATTCTTATGAGGCTGAGTTATACTAGAAGGCTTTTTGGACCCAATATTTAGCACAATCGATTTAAAATTATCTCGGAGGCATATTCTTCTTCAATGTGTGTTTTCCTCCTGCTAGCAGCTTTATTCTGATGTCTATGTTAATAATTCTCTGAGGCAAATCTCTCAGGTCATGTGATTCGAAACATAGTGCTTAAGATTCCTTTTCATCTCTGTATTCTCTGCGCACCTTGTCTAAAATGAGATACATTGAGACGTCCTGGAAGAAATGGGAGAATTACCATTGCTTTTCCCGAAGGCTGAGATTAAAAACATTTCCTTTTATGTTGTTCCTTCCAAAGGCAGGAAGTAAGATATTTTCCTCTGCTGTCCATGGAACCATTCCTGTGAATATTTATTTCCATAAAATTTTTAATTCCACTTTCTGTTGACAAGAATTTTCCCAAGATATTTCAGAGATTTTTTGGGTTTTTTTTCTAGAAAAATTGGTAGAACACAAAAAACAATTTAACAATAGAGCTGTTTCAGACCAGCAGTGTTTGTCTGCTAGTCTGAAAATGCTTCTGTAACAGGCAACTTTGCAGATGTCAACTGTTAACATGTTAACTTCATCAGGTTTCCCTTTTTGCTATTGGTATAGACTTCAAGTTCCTAGCTAAATCACTGCTTGTAATCTAAAATAATCACATAAATTTTGTAAAGTGTTTTGTTGTTGGTTTTTTTCTGTTGTTCATTTTTTTCTGTTGGTTTTTTTCTTTCAATTATGTTTTATTTTTAAGTTTCAGCCTTGAGAAAAAAATATTAAATGAATTTTTGAACATTTTTTTATGAGTGTCCAGATTCTCATATTTGTTGTGTGAAGCACCCTTCTACACAATCTTCATACATTCCTTAGTGTCCAATTTAACAAGTGTCAGGAAATCATCTCCCTTTCCCCGTACCATTCAAGTTTATCTATTAGATTAAGCAACACACCAATGGGGTGTGCTGAAAGTGCTTTGAAATGCTTTGCTGGCTCTGTGTCCACAAGATGTCACTGTGGATTCTTAATTCACTTCTACTCTTACTCTCTGTCTTACATTGTTAAAAAAAATTGTGAAAAACACTGGCAACCCCTCTGCAGACATTTCCTTTGAAGCGGAAAGGGGTATTTATCATGTAAAAATCCCATTATTGACCTGGGTCTGGTCTCCGCTGTTTAAAGGGATCGGGCTGGTGTTTCTAATCTTTCCTTGGAGGAGAAGTACTAAACTTTGGATGTGTGTATTGAGCACAGAGACCAGTGAAACTAGTCTGACAGCTGACACCAATAGGGCTGGCGGGATTGAGCAGCAGACGACATTGCTGGGTTCTGGAACAGAAAAAAGGTGCTAATGTCATGGAGCTGTAAAAGCTTGCTAAAATTGCTCAGATACAAGGCTTGCTAGGCTGGTGCATAGTGATTTTAATTTTTTTTAACATGAATTAATATTTCTGCTTTGGCTTCTTGCATTGCATCAGCTGAGTGCTAGTATGTAGTTGGTTTTAACTGGTTATCTCAGCCTAACAAATACTGTTTAGCATTAGGTGCTGCATATTCATCTCCTGTTTAAAGCCTGTTAAGCTTGGTGATTTTAGTTCAGGTTGTTTACTGTGTCTTGCTATTTATATATCCCTGTAGCGAGGGAAAAAGCTAGCAGAATTTGGTAAGCTTTCAATGCCCAAATAGCTGCTGCTTAAATCCCACTGAATTTCATCTGAGTTGCCAGCTTTTGCTGAGGAGAATTCGATTGACCTTAATACTACGGATATGTAGCACATAAGAGGCATTTAATCAACTCTCACACACCACTGCTTTGAAAGCCTGCTTGAAAACTCTGAAGAGATCCTGATAAACGTTTTATTAGAATGCATTTTTAATCAATAGTTTACTTCATGCAGCTACATACTGGAGCTATTTACAATTTTTTTTCTTTAGATAAATGAATTAAAGTGAACTGTAGTTAGTAGACTATTTTATGAATAATATTTTCTAAATGAGACTAGAAGAAAAACAATGGCTTTGAACCAAAATCAAGATAGATCTACAGAAAACATTTTCTAGCAGTATACATAAAAAGAATGTGATTGATGTGCCTTGTATGGCAGAATCTGGTTTTATTTCCAATATGTCTCTCAAGGTAAGGCAAACAGCAGGGAATCCACATCTATGAAAGCCAAAGCTCTTTTTTTCTAGGCAATTAAAAAGAAGTTTAAAAATGTATCCTTTGCCTATCATAAGGAAGATCACTTTCTTTTTTCAGTGAAAAAATACATTACAAAATTTTAAAAATTTATGGCTGCAAATGTAAATATATATTGATTGTGATTCATAAGACACACGCCTTTTGTACTATTGCATTACATCCAGATGAACTGATACATTCTTTTGTCTGATTTTTTTATCATAGTTTTCTATGTAATTGCATTTCTGGTTATCTTTAAATGTAGCTTAGGTGTGAAAGGTGTGAGAATCTGAAGAAACACTGTGTGCTTCCCATGTTTATTTCCCATGAAAAGCTGCAGCATTATTTAAAATGATGAGGTGTTAGATCTCACATATTTGTGGGGTAGAAATTCTTTGCTAATGTTAAGATAGTACATTACTTTTCACAATTATACTTTGAGTCCTTGCAGTTTGATGATTCTCCAGTTATTTGTTATGTTTCCAGCCTGTTTTCAGTATTGGTATTACAGAAGCCTTCTCTCATATTCCCTTTGCCAGGGATCTTAGGAGTAGATAAGAGGGAAATATTGGGAAATACTGGGAATATTTTTCCAAATTTGGGAACATATTCAGATGTTCTTGTGGGTCCCACTAACTCAAATGAAAAAAAAAAAAAAGAATTTTCTGAGATTTTAACCTATGCAAGCATATTTTCTTCCATGGAAACATTCTAGAAAAAAATGTCAAGTGTAGAATATAATTCTTGTCAGTACCATGTGTCCTGCTTACTCAGTCTTTGCTATAGATTCAGTCTTTAGTACAGAACACTTGTTGTTTGCCATTTTGAAACAAGATCACAATTCCTGAAAGACATGATTTCCTGATGATAGCTTCTTCATGGCCCTTTATGACATAGGTAAATTCAGTATTGAGTTGGGGAAACAAGGGTTAAGTGAATTACTAAAGGGGCTGCTTGCTAAAACAATGCGTGTAACTTGCCTAACATTTATTACATTACAAGTAGAAAAAGGGAGGATACAAGACTACTGATAAGGGGAAGCAGTCATGACCAAAAGATCCTGCTTTACACCCAGGAACTAGTTCAAACCAGCCTTGGGGTTTGAACTTGGGCCAGGGACTCAGGGAGCATGTGCAAGGAAGCAAGGTGAAAAGTTCAAATTGAGGAACACTCCTTACTTCATCTGAGGAAGACTCCCTACTTCATCCCAGAGACCCCTGCACGAGGCACTGCACAAGCACAAGCCATATGGAAATGACTTTGGGCTCACCATAATATGAAGTGGGGCTAGGCGGGGCCAGGAAATGAATATGTATCGGTGCATTTGGAAACTTAATGACTATGTAGCTTATAACTCAATATATACCCAGCCAAATGGTATTGTTGGCGTGCATACATTTGGTGGAGCAATCCACATGCGCCCCAGCGCTGGAATGAACATACCTACTTTACTACTTATCTCAGTAATGGAGTCTTTTCTGCATATCAGTATCTTTGGCAGGTGTTTGTATATATCCTACCTTTGGCTCTTTGTCTCCGGGTTTTTTAGTGTATGATAGCAAATAAGATTCTCCCATCCATAAAATCATTATAATTTTCAGATGTAAAGAACAATAGCAGTTTAGAGAAACAGACTTCAGCTTCTACAGCAAATGGGAATATTATTTTAAGATGCTGAAATCGACAGTAGCCAACTGGACTACCATGTGCTGACAGATGTTAGCAGGACCTAAAGGACCCCATACCTTCAACCTCACTAGAATACATTAATGATAATTCAGTGAGATTTGGCCTTATTCCTGATTAAAGAAATTGCTGAAGGCAGCTAATGCCTTGCTGGCTGCTTCGTCAGGTCTGAGCTTACAGACCAGTAGTGGAAGAAGCTTTGATGACCTGTTCAGGGGCAAAATGAAACCTCCTTTTGATAGATATGGAAGCAAAAATAAAAATACTATTCTGACTGATAAACCTCCCTATGCATGCGACCATATTTTCTGATAGTAAAGTGGCCATGTTTGAGAATATTTTCCATCTGGTCTCTTAAGGAAAAGAAGACAAGACTTCTGTCACCCTCTTAATTCCCCCTAAAAGTATTAACCCTTTGGGCAATTTAAAAAATTTGAAAGATGTGAAAAGTGCTTCCAAGATAATTAATTACCTTCAAGCTCCACAAAAATTGTGAGGAGAAAGATTCGAATCACTTCCTCTCTTGGAGAAAAAGGCAAGTGTTATCTTATGTGAAGAGCAGCACAGAGGACACGAGAAATTCAGGGTGCTCCTGGAGGTCATTGCTGCTAACTTTCTGACACATGTGACCAAGAAGTTGATGACAGGAGATGCTGTGATGGATCTTATTCTTACAAAAAAAGAACCGACCAGAGATGTGAAGCCTGAGGGAAGTTCTGGCTGCAGAGACTATGAGTTCAGATGTGGAGTTCAGGATCCATAGGTGAATTTTCAAGGCAAAGCCCAGGATCACAAACTTTGACTTCAAGAGAGATGACTTTGGTCTGTTCAGGGATCTACTTGGAAGAATGCCATGGGAGACAATCCTGGAGAAAAAAGGAGTTTGAGAGCTTTCAGGTTTTCAAGGATAGCCTCTACTAAGTTAAAAAGTTGTCCAACCTCACGTGCAGGAGAATGGCAGAAGACCTGCATAGTTGAACAAGTAGCTCCTAACTAAACTCAGACTGAAGAAGAAACACACATGTTGAAGTTGCTTCAGGTAACTGTGCAGAGAGGAAATATAAAAACGTTGTTCACGTGTGAAGAGATGGGGTGAAGACAGCCAAAACACATCTGGAATTGAATCTGGAGGGGAACAGGATGTACCACAGGATGGGCTTCTACAAGTACAAAGACAGCAAAAAGCACACTAGGGAAAACATGGCTCCTGTGCTGAACTCAGTGGGAATCCTGGTGACAAAGTATATGAAGAAGACTGAAATACTCAAGGCCACCTTTGCCTCACTCTCTACCAGCAGGATTTGTCTTCAGGAATACTAGGCACCTGCAACAATAGGAAAGTCTGGGTAAAGGAAAATTAGGCTAGGGAAAATTTAAACAAGCTGGATGTTTGGGACCTACATAGTATGTACCTATAGTTATGAAGAGTGCTGGTCAATGTCATTGTCATTTGTCTTTGAAAAGTCAGGGTAATCAGGAAAGGTTTCTGAGGGCTTGAAGAAAGCAAATGTCACTGCTATCTTGAAGAAGACCTAGGGGGATCTGAGGAACTACAGGCTGGTCACCCTCCTTATTCTGGGAAAGTGGTGGAGCAAATAAACCTAAAAAACTTTATTCAAATTTACAGAGGACTAGAAGGTGATTGGGCATAGTCAATGTGGCTTTGGTGAAATGCTGCTTGGCCAACCCAAGCGTCTTTTGAGGAAATGACTGCCTAGGTGGATGAGGGAAGAGGACTGGATATTGTTTATCCTGACTTTAGCAAGGCTTTGGACACTGTATCCCATAACATACTCATAGACAAAGTATGAAGCATTGGCTAGGGAAGTGAGCAGTGAGGTGGACTGAAAACTGTACTCAAAGTGTTGTGACAAGCTGTCCGGAAGCCAGTCAATAGTAGTGTACATCAGAGTCGATTAAGGAGTTGATACTGTTTTAACATTTTTGTTAATGACCTGGTTGATGGGAGAGACAGCGCCCTGAACAAGTTTATAAGTTGTTTTCGACCCAGGGGGATGCATCAGGTATCACTATGATGTGCCAGTTGGTTGTGTTGCCATCCAGAACAACCACAGCAAGCTGAAGTTATGGTCCAATGGGAACCTCATGAAGTTCAAGAAAAGGCAATGCAAAGCTCTGCATCTGAGGCAGAATAATGTCAGGCGGTGCTGCACACTGGGGGCTGATGTGCTGCAAGGCAGTGTTACAGAGAAGGCCCTGCATGTCTCACTGAATATGAGGTTTAACATCTGCCAGCAATATGCCCTTGCACCAAATGAAGGTTAGTGGCCTCTTGGGCTATAAAAACTGTTGCTAGCAGGTTAAGGAAGACTATTCTTCCCCAATACTCAGCACTGGTGAGACCACATCTGGAGTGCTGTGTCCAGTTCTGGGCTTCCCAGTACAAGAGATACATAGACTTAATGGAGCAAGTTGACTGAAGTGCCACAAAAATTATTAATGGACTGGAGTACCTGAAGTATGAGGAGAGACTGAGAGAGCTGGGACTGTTCAGCCTGGAGAGGAGAAGGCTCAGTGGGAAGGCTCGAGGGAACCGCGTATCAGATTGATACCTGGTGAGAGAAAGTAAAGAAGGTGGGGACAGAGTCTTTTCAGTGGTATCCAGTGGATGGGAAAGAGGCAATGTGCACAATTTGAATTGCAAGAAATGCCATTTAAACTTCAGGGGAAAATGTATTGTGTAATTTGTCAGGCACTGGAACATGTGGCTCACAGATGTTATAGAATTCTGTGTGTGGATCTCATCATACTGGTTTTTAAAGAGAACTCATATCTGACTTAAGAAATAAATCCTGCTTAAGAACTAAGAGAATAATTTGCACTTAAGTTCAGTGTTAGGATAGTGTCTTCTCTCCATTAGCAGACAATTCACCCACTAGTAGTCTCAGTAGATGTTTTGATTGCGTATCAGGGCTTTCTTTTTTAAGGTTGAAACATCTGGTCAGTTTCACTTTGAAATGAGTTTTAAAAGTGATTTCTGTTTATTTTAGATGTGGACCTCTTTGGAGAAGACTAACATCATATTTGACATTTAAAAGTCAGATCTCTACTGTTTCTTAACCAAGTTATGGTATATAATATCCTCTGCATACATAAAGGCTGCAGGATCCAAGAAATCTTTTCTTTTCAGGGCTGCCTTTCTGCAGGTCAATTTTTGAATTAGAGTAATGAAATTATCCATGATTTTGTTCCACTGAAATTTTAATACAATCTCATATACATGTTTTTTGGTGTCTTACTCAATTAGAGAGTTGATGTTACGGTGGAAATATGGTCTTATCTGAGAGGACCGAGGAAGATGTTCCTGTCATTATGGTGCTGCCAGGAGATATAAGAAACTTGTAGTTAATTCTGCTGCTTTTCTTAAGCTTCCTGTAGGATCATTGGCAAGTTGTTTTGGATGAAGATTACCGTAATAATGTCAAAGCTGAAGTTGTACCAACCCCTTCTAGCTCATTTCCCCTGCTAATTACCGTGACTTTTCTTCTCAAGCTGGGGTAGAAATTCTTTTGTACTCTTGCTTGTTTTCCTGAATATTCAGGGTATAAGATACTTGGTTCATGGGTTGACAAGTAATGCATGTTTTTATCATGTTTGTGCTCAATAGCACCACTGGAATTTTAATAGAAATAACTAAACATAAAAATGTGTCCTAACAACTTGAAGAGGGTAAATTGGAATGACATATTCAGTAATACTGCCAAGGTACATACCTTTCCTCTAATCTAATTATAAAGATACTCTGCCTACACAGTAAATGCATTAGTAAGGATTGAATTAATTTATTGAAAGGTGTGACAATAGACTTCTGAAGCACTGTTACCTTGCTCTAAATGTCATAATAGCAACAGAAAAAAAAAAATCTCATTCAATCCATGTAGCTTTGGTACCCACTTAACAAAAGCCAATAAGCCTGCTGGGAGGGTTTGTGTAAATCAATACAAGTGAAAATAAAATTCATTAGATAATTGGTTAGTTGGCAGCTGGTTAGTTCTTGTTATTCTCTATTGTCTGGGTCAGGAGTTTAATCAGGCTTCTCAAGAGACCACTAAAGCACATGTCTCTGAAAATCAGGGTGTCACTGACATTGTGTTATTGGAATGATAATATACCTGTTGCTGCTGTAAATGACTATTTAATATCCAAAGATTGATCTGGTTTCTGAGAGATCAATGAGAAGTAGTTTATCTTTTGTCATAGGGAAAATTGTTATTATGCCTTAATCTTATTTTAGCTCTCAAGAAAAAACAAATGAAGCCTTATTATAGCAATAGAGTTACACAGTGATAGTGTAGTTTAAGGTTTTGTTGGCATGTCCATTTTAAATCTTTTATCCCAAGGAGGTATAACCCAGCATTGGCTCTGAACTAAAGCTTTACGCAGTGATCTTATCACTATGGGAGTTTATTTACAAATAACAGCTACAATGAAAAAATTTTAGTGTGTGGATGTTTATATTCAGCAGAATATAAGTTTACAACTGACTGCTATGTTTAGATTTCTGTTTACTAAAAATAGAAAAGTAAAAATTCTATTTCTTTTTCTGCAATGGATGATGAGAAGATATGTTTAGGCTAAGAACACCTTTGAGAAACAAAAAATAGAGGGCTAATCCTGGTCCAATTGAAGCTTGCTAAAGATTTTCCATTGACTTTAGAACAGTATTTCTTTTCCACTCAGTCTGGCTAAGAGCTTTCCTCATGGTTTGCATCTGTTATTATTTGTGTCAGTAGTGTAAATTGTCAGTTGAATGTAATTTGCTTGTAGAGGATATATTGCATGGTAAGATACAAGTAGAACCTTGTCCAATCCCATTGAATTCACTAGAAAATGTTATGTTGAATTCAATATCCAGAAAAACTGCTGTTTTTACATTAAAATCAAGGTATGAGCAGATAGGGGAAAAAAATCCCCTAGAATTTTTCAGTGTTTTGGAACTTTCTAATAGTTTTGATCATCACTGCTGATCCAAATCAGATGATATTTTAAAAATACCAGGACAGCATCAAGCTGCTGCTTGTCCTAAACCTGATATTTCTCAGGGTAAAAAAAACATACTAGACACTTGGAGATACGAAAAAATGAAAAAAAAGTTGAAATAACTTGAAACCAAGTCAAATAAATTTGACATTTTCCAAACACATTTAGGAACAATTAAAAAAAGGTTTGTGGTTAAAAGAGAATTATATAATGGACATATTGAAATGCCTTCCTAAAAAGAATGCTAGCTACAAATGACTGTATTTTGTATCACAGACGGCTTTTAAATCAATAAAATTCAAGTTCATTGTTTATTTTACAATAACAGCCAAGGAAGGGGGAAAACCAAGAAATATAATAATAACTATATGACTAAAAGCCATTTAAACATCTACTATTTACCTCACTAAGACAACAAAGACAATTCCAAGTGGAATCATGCATTATTTTACCAGTGCACGTATGTTTGGCTCACAACACTCTTGGACAGTTCATGCATTTTTTTAACTCCTGCTGACTCATAAATCAAAAGGAAAACTTGGAAGATATTTCAGGAGATTTGGTAGAAAATGCCTAAATCCATTTAACTTTTAGGTCTTTTGAACATCTTGACTCATTCAAGAGAAGAAGACGGTAGTATGGGTGCTCTCTTAAACCTTTCAAAATTTTGAGTAGGTTCTCCTAATCTGTAGTTCTTTGCTATCGATTTTGTGAAAAAAACCCCAAAAACCAAAAAACCAAAACAACAACAAAAACCCACAAACAAACAAAACCAAAACATTTTTAATTTAGGATAATTTAAAAATCAATCCTAGAAATATAAGTCTAGAGGAATGGATTGAGACCACTTACTTTGTTCCCTACCTCACTTGTGTAGTATCAGCTTTATCATACTTGACAGGGAGTTTCTAACCCATCCTTAATAATATCTGACTCTTAAACACTTTGAAACTCCCCAAGAATGAAATGCTATCCTTATACATAGCTTTGTCCTTACCTGTAGCATATTTTGTAATATATTGTTGATCAGTTCTTACTCAGCTTCCAATTAAAAAGGTCTTCCTTTTTCTCTGAAAAGCTCTCACATGGCTGTTTTTTACCTGTTTTCTTTTCAATTAAATAGGCTCTTTATTTTAATGATACAAAGATATTTTCTTTCTTACACAATTTTTATTTTTGCTGTTTATGAATGTAATTTTATAACCCTGTCCTTCAGGTCTCTGACAGTAATCCTCGGTTTAGCATCCATTCACTTTTAACAAAGTCAGTGTCTTTTTCATCAAAGTTTTCAACAGAAAAACTAAGGCATGCCAGGTTTAGGGATTTCTAGTCTAATGGAGACTAGTAATCATTATATATAAGGTATTCTAACTAGTTTTGTTCTCTTTTGTAACCTCTATAATATTCCATTATTTTGTTCATGAAAAGTACCATGAATCAGTTAAGAGCCTTAACAGAAGGCAAGATGCTTGAGTTACGTTGCTTTTCCTATCACAGGAGGAATGGTAATATTGTACTTGACAAAGTCATGTAAACTTGCTGCTCATTGTCTTGTAATCCACAAGATGGTTACAGACTTTTGATTTGTTCTAGTTGTTTATCTGGAAGTGGAAATTGTCAAGTCTGTAATTGTAGTGAAAAAACTCCCATCTTTTTTTTCTTCTGACCTTTTTCCCATAGATTCTCAAGAATATTTAGTAGCATTGCCTTTTTCAGGTAATTCTACTTTAAAGAAATATGGACAACAGGGAAAGTAAGAGTGTTGTCATGTTTATGTTCTTAGTCCTTTTTGAAAGTCTCACTGAAGAAGTGTATTAAAATGGGTGTATATTTTATCTGGGGAGATTCAACACTATTGCTGCTCATCCTTGCTATCTTAGTTCATTGTTACAATTTCCTCAAGGCTTATAGCTCACAGACTAGAACACCAAGGAAATATGGCTGAAAATTTTTTTCTTCTCCCACAGAATTTGCCATCTAAGTTGATCTACTCAGGCTGATGGATAAATCAGTCCATGAAACCTGTAAATGAGCATTGGCTTTGTGATCTGTGGCTGTGTCACGGTAACAAGTAATATGGCAAAATCAGAATGAATCTGTGGAGTAACTAGTGCTGTAGATCTGACATTCACATTATGTGTATTTTGAAGATTTGACTTCAGCTTAACTCAAATATGGCCCTAATGACTAAGCATGCCCTCTCATTGGCATGATGAGATGTGCTCTGGTTTAGTTTCATCTGGAATCAATTCAATTCACACTCTCTGGGTCTCCATTGTCATACAAAACAAAGCACAGTAAAAGGAAATTAGGTGATTTCCTTCTACAGTTCAGTCTTTTTCACACTAAAACACCATGTATTTTCAAGGGATACTCCTGTAATTTTGGATGATCAGCTGTCTGGTATCCACTTATGCATCTAGACACCATTAGTCTTGGATTTCAAATATGCCACGGAGGTCACTTCTGTGGGAGCATGCATCTTCCTTCCACCTCCCTTCGAAGCAAGAAAGCTGAAATACAGTTTCTTCCTCTACTTCTGACTGGTTTGCCAGAACCCACTGTATTACAGATAAATCTGAGGAGTCTACAGTGTGACAAAAAGTTAAGCACCTTCAAGAACTATAAAATTTTTTGTAATTCCTGTGATTGCTAAGAGCCAAGTTAAATGAGTCATGCTGTGTATGAAAAATGGAGACTATTCTAAAGAGAATGTGTATGTGTACATGGTCAGACATATATTTAAGTCGTTCTTTCCTTTGTTTACTGAGTCTTTACATGTGCCATGTAGCAGCAGAGTAACAAATGAGGGGTCATGATAATAGTTAAACTATTAATCTAATTAAACATCTTCAAATTAATTGGTGGGTTTGTTTGCATCTTGGAAGGGTGTTGTGTGTAATGTGCACGGAGGTTTGAGGATTTTTTATAGTAGTTTCCTGCTAAGGATACCATGCCTTCAGTACATGCCATGGTATCAGTGACAGGAAGGATACATTGTGGAGGTTGTGTTTTTCTTCCTTGCCTGGCAAGTTTCTCAAGGGCTTTGGGAAGCTTTGATTGTAAAAGCTGTTGCAGCTATATGGCAAGAGAGGAGTAGCTCCAAAGTTACTCTAAAGACCAGATTAATATGCCTCTTATTTAGCTTATACATAATGAGGCCCTGCTGTGCATGAAGGAGACATGCAGAGAGCTGTGGCAGTGACTGTAACTTGGCACATGTGCTCCTGTCTGTTCTTCCAAGCGTTGCAGTGATGTCATGTAGTGGGACTCCATGTCACCTGGTGCAAACACAGGTGGGGGTTTCAGATATCCGTCCATTCACAGACCCAAGCTCTGTTCCTCTCAGAAAAGTAGCAGGCTGCTCTCATCCTGGATGAACTCCGTGTGCCATCATCCTCATTTCTGCCTGCTCCAGTCTGCTGTGTAGATGCTTCTCCCACATGAGCACATTCTCTAAGGAAATGCCATCTGTTTCTCTTTGTGATTTTTTGCCCTCTCGATAGGAATACCATTAAGAAAGACAGATCTCTCTTCTCTCTTTTGTTCAGCCCTATTCTTTTTAATAATGATATTTTACAATTCACTCACAATACACTGTGCAAACAAATACAGGAGATCCATCACCTGGCACATCCTGAAAGGACAGTATGAGACAAGGCCTTCATGCGCTGCTTTTCATGCTTCTTTTAGAACTGTACATTCAGCTTTGGTGCAGAATCAGGTGTTAACAGATTTTTCTCATGCAACCTGTAGTACAAGGAAATTCGTAACCCAGAAAAAAATAGAGGAAAGAAATGCTTGTGGAGACCTTAAAAGCAAGAAGTAGGCGTGGTCATTTCACCTATGCTTGACTTTAAATAGTATATCTTAATTAATAATAATTTCTTCTTTTTCCATGCAGAGTCATTTTCCAAATTTTAAAAGAGAAAAATCAATGTTAAACTCAATGAAAATGGCTTAAAAAGGAATTATTTCGACATTTGTCTTTTGAGTATTTCACTATTTTCTTTGCAGTATTTTGGAGAGGGGCATGAAGGGAAGAAGGCTTTATGTTCTTTTAAAAAATACTTACTCAGCCAGTCAGCCTTCCTTTAAACTGAAATGAAAAATAATGACTCTGCTTTACATCCTTTCTGAATAAAGAAAATATCCAGTCAGTCTTTAATATTAAGCAAAATTAGCACCACAGTGGTTTTAAATGGACCGCAGCAGTTCATCTCTGATTGCAGTAATGTTACAAAGGATTTTAATAAGGAGTGTTCTTTGTAATTCAGTAAAGTCTGAAAAGACTTAAAGAACAATTGAGAACAACATCTCCTCTGGTCTGTGTTGCTCCTGCTTTTGCAAGATTGGTAAAAAAAAAAGTCTGTCTTTAGACCACCACTAATTTTTCACAGCATTTTACTTTTTAACTTCAGCACTTTATATATTGTATAAACCTCCTGTCTTCATCTCCTGCACCAAACCCCAGTAACTATTCATAATTCTGTACATCTTACCAGTTGTTTCTCAGGTCAGTGATTTTGGTATGAGGTAGTCTGGGAAAATAAGTTGATTTTCTCTGATTCTTTAGATGTCTACTCTGATCTGCGTCACAACCCCTTTTTGTAGCTTTAATTTACATCTATACTGAACTTAAATAGTAATGTCAGGACCTTATGAGTTAAAGCAATATGCACATGAAACTTCATTTGTATAGCTCCACACACCATTTTGTATATTCACTATGTATTCAATTTAGTTGATGGGGAGAAAATCATCATCATGGTCTAAAAATACAGGATGTTCAACCTAGAAAAAAGATGAGTTTGTGGCTCTGCTGTTGGGAATATGGGCAAGGCATACACACACAGAGGAGCTATCCATCCATCCACTTCTTCTGACATGTATCGTATTATCTTTTTACTGGATGTTAGATGGCTTGTGGAACCCATCTGCTGAGGTTCAATGTAATTCAGCAGGGAATAGTTAAGTAATCTGGGAACACAGCCCAGTTACATTTTCTGATGCTTTTCCACATTTCTGTTTTTTTCAGTATAAATATTGTCAAATACAATGAGATGTAGAACATTCCTAAGATGAAGCAATGGGATTTTTAAATTTTTTTTATTCCTGTAGACCAAAACTGATTGTGGAATCATAGTGATACTTTTTTAGTGTCATTCATGTGAGTGTCTCATTAGGTACTCACTAATGCTCCTTCAGACTCTTGGGATGTCCTTCAGTTTTAAGATGGGACCTTTACAATGTCCCAAGGAAAACATATGTTCATTAGATTATTGTTACTTTCAACTGAATGGCTTCAACATCACTGAATGACTACCAGTATGCTAAAGCATCTCAGAGAATTCAGTTGATGTGTTTGTGAGGTCTTGCAGGAATAAGATAAAAAGGAGGTGAAATGAAGAATGAGTTAAGGTGGATTCTTAGGTTCTTAATTTCCTTAATCAATGAAAAAGATTGCTTTGAATTATAATTCCTTCCCTGGTGCCTCATCTGAAAACTTGCTGCAATTTTTCTCCAATTTTTCTAATTTTCCATTTCATTACTGAGTAGGGTATAAGCTGCATTCATTGAACATTTCTTGCTGGTCTGGAAGACAGAAGGAATTTGTCCATAAAATCCACTAATTATATGCTTTGAAGTTCCTTTGAACTAGCTTAAATTATCAGTGCTACTTTATAATAAAGAAAATGATATTAGACAGGGCTGTGATAAACATTTTTAAATTTGAGGAGTTTTTTAATAACAAAATCCAGTATCAGCCAAGGGGCATATCTCTTACTGCTAGCTGTCAAGGGAATCAAAACAGGCTCTATTTCTAATTAAGACATCTCATTTAGATGACTGAACAAAAGTGGGACAATTTCATTCTGGAGAGTCTTGCATATACAGAGGAATCATGGCTAGTAAAGAGGTATATACTCTGTATCAATGAGGTTTAGTTAATCATTTCTTAAAATTCCCCCCCAAAAATAAGTTTTTAGATATGTGTCTTCACTAGTTTTTCTTATGTTTTGGTTTCTTTGCTAAAGCATTAGAGGAACAATATTAAAAGTGAAAGATACCAACCCTTTAAAGGTCTTTTGGGTAGATGCTGACATGAGAATGTTGCTTTATTCTTGGTTGAAGTCCTGTTGGTTATTTAGGATATATGTAGCTTAAAATACCAAGATTATTGAATCCTAAAAGCTGAAAAAGTGGAAAGATATTACTATATCTTTACTTTTCTTGATATTTGTTGCTTTTAGACCTTCTTTTCTCACTATTTGAAAATTAATGAAAGCACTGAGAAATCTACTTACTTTTTAGAGACTGGATTGTGATTCGCTGATTCATACTGGTGAGAGTTTTCTTCAGCAAAACTGCTAAAATTTTATTCATCAGACAAAGGAATTATTTAATAGTCATTATAATGTTGTTGAGATGTGAAGAAAAAAAGTAATTCATGGCATATTTATACTCCAGAGAACTGCCCAGAAATAACCAGCTGGCTTATTTCACTTGTAAGTGTGTCAAAGTCATGGATGGCTCTACCTATCTGTGTTTGGTTGATAAGTGTTGTGTATCATGCTGGAACAGCTCAGTATCATAGAAATATTTTGTCCAATTTGGAAAATATTTCCCATATAAGAATTTTACTAGTCCTCTAAATTTTACCTTTAAAATTTTACCTCTAAATTTCTAACAATCAGAAAAGTAGAATTCAGTAGAATTCAGTAGAACTGAATATTTCACCACAGATTTGTACTATGGGATTGGCAGAGAGAATGCTTAGTCTTACGTGTTTTAAATGTATGGTCCCTTACAAGATATTAATACTGCTTTTTTCAACTCTGTCAATAAGTAATTGTTAAATATGATGGTGGGTCTCAGTGAATCTTTCTTATCTTATTTATTAAATTGTCATACATGGATTTATTCAGACAAGATGAAGATACTCCATATTTTTATGGGTAAAATTCTAGAGTCAGATACTTCACACTGGTCCTACATATTTTAAAAGCCTTTCAGCCAGTGCAGATTCTCTGGAGAGCAGAAGGGGCTGAGCAAACATCTGCATTTGCTGGTCTTAGTCCATCACATATTTTATGCACTGATACTGGTGCTCCTCACAGGTATTATTCAACTTTAAAAAGAGGGTGTTGCTCAGGGATTTCAGGGATGGAGACTGAGCTCCAGTGAATATTGACTGTTATTGGCTGCTATTTGCATTGTCTAAATTGTATGCATAATCATGGCATTTTATTCTTTAATATTATCTTTGAAAACTACTAATTTGTTTTTTTAAATCTCTCTGGGGACATCACTATGTAATGGAGGTACCATCTGTCATTCTGTCTGAGACCAGCCCTGCAAATGTAATGCCATCACTGTGTTGCTGTCAAATCAGAGAACATAATATGTTGATGGGATAACTGCCTTGAATGCCACCAGCTTCCTATTTGAAGGTAACAGATTCCAGACCTAAATTAGGATTCCAACGCAGAAATTGTTCTCTTGTTTCTTGTATTACTTTCTCTTCTGTCCCTCTATAAAAAGGATACAAATACAAACCATTCAACGGTTACCAGTTTCATAAATGGTATGAGGTACATAATTTCTACCTCTGTGGAGGTTTAGAACGGCATGAAATGGTGGAGGCAACTATTCAACCTGTACACCTGTGTGAGGCAGTTTCTCAGATTGCTCATGGTTTGGAGGGAAATACCTCTCCAGAAGATGATTCAGCTCATCTAAAATGTGAATTACCAGAATATCACATCTTACCACTGATTGCAGAGGGAAGTAAGGAATATTCCTGATTTAAGTGCCAGAGCCTAGGTGGAGCAAATTCAGATTGGAGTGTCTAGCCCATGGAGGAAGAAGGCAGCTTATTCTGTGACCTTTACAATT
>NW_008237648.1:1099503-1104769 GCF_000691975.1 Corvus brachyrhynchos
TAACAGCAAGTAGAAGAGATTAAATTAATGAATTAATAGCAAAACCTTATTTGTTTTTATTGAATTCAAGCTCATTTTAATTTGGATTCATATGGCTGGGGTTTCAGGGAAAGATTTTTGAGTGATTAGTAGAAGTTTCTTTCAGAAGATGATACTGCTGTAAGGAATTTACTTTCCACATTTAGAATCAGTAACATATGTGAGTGCATGGCAGATGCAACAGGTCAGTTTTATGTATTCCTAGCACAAAATGCTAAAACTGACAATAGATGGCTGTTTCTCATCAGTACTTTGTTTCTATACCCATTTCCTGCAGATTCTGTAGATTCTTTAGGTTAAGACGTCTCTAGATCCTAGAGGGATTGTGAGGCATCCAATGAAACAGTGATGGTAACAGTATAAATTATAGAGGATATATATCAGCACAGAAGGAAGTGTTTCCCCCTTTTCAGTTACACCTATAAAGAAAAATTCGCTGCAATGACTTGAAGAAATCCTTAGAAATCCAAAATTATTTTCTTTGTGAGAAGGCTTTCTCACTCCCATCTGGTGTCTTGCAAGCCAGCTCTGATTTAAAAATTATCGGATTGTCTTTAAGAGTCACAGAGGCCAAGAAAATACATTTGATATTGGAACAAAACTTTCTTTTTCAATCTTGGCATGGTGCTCTGTGCAATTAATGCATTCGGTCTCCATTGTGGCCAAAGTGGAGTGTCTTCAGAACTGTCTGCATTCTGCCATGAAGAACCTCAGTGAGAAATGTATGGTGACTCCATAACTTTTGAGCGCCAAGTTGGAAGTTTAGGCAAGGTCCAACTTTCTTCAAAGAACCCAGAATTTTTCTGTAATATTTTCCCCCTTGAAGTATCTTCAACCAGACATTCAACTTTTCTCAGAGAATGTTTTCCTAAAGATTTGAGAAAGAAAATATGGCTGGAAGGAAACGTCAGCTACACTTTAAATTATTCTATATTTCAAGTGCAACAGATTTCTCATCTATGAACCATGTTGGTGAACCACCAGTAATTTGCTGAAGGTATGGAAAGTTGTCAGCACATTCCTTCTTCCTGTTGCTAGGGAAACAACTCTGTGGGTATCTCTGTGTTCACAGTGTCTCTATTCCTTTGCAAATTCATTGGATAATCAAAGTATAATTGAATATTTTATATTTCGTTAGCTATATCATCATTAAAAATTATAACAAAACAGCATGGGTAAATTGAATGAAACTAATTATGTAAATTTATCTTCATTATTTGGGGGGGAATTCACAACTAAAACATTCCTAATTAGTTACAAGTAAATTTGATTCCATGTTTGATTTTATCCAAATCTGGAGAAATAATCTATATTTGTTTATTCCAAATTTTGTTTGATATTTTCCCATGGGACACTCAAAAAAAGTATAAAAACTTGTATATAATGTCAGAAATTACTTGCAAAGATGCTTCTGCTGTAGGTATGTGTAACTTGCAATATGTAAAGCAAATGTTTTATTATGTTGTACTTTCCCGTAGCAGTAGCTGATTAGCAAAAAATAAGTGTTTCCATATACATATATGAAAAAAATGGGACACCACCTTTTAAATGTGAAAATATATTCCAGCAGTCTCCAAAGAATCAGGGAGCCCATTCTGATCAATACATTGGCAGGATTGTTATACAAAAATAAGATATGCACTGATAATGTTAACAGAGATTTCTTTATAGTCTTCAAAAACATTTCTGTCTACAATGGTGATTATGTTCTTTTAATGTACAGTAAGACACATACTCTTTTGCATACAATTTTTGTTGTATAACATTTTCTACATTTCTTACATGAAAAAAGCAACCCAACACTTTACTTTCTCCATTAAATGTTGCCAATGAGTTCTTTCTTTGTGGTTCTTCAGAAGGCTTGGCACCTTAAACAGAATCAAAAAAAAATTACTACTTGAATTCAGTATAAAGTGTTTTTCACTAGCTAATAGAAACACTTTATATGGACTAACAATAAATGGCACATTTTGCCAGTGGTTTCAGAGAGATCTGTAGATATAAGTAGGAATTTATGATTTTTTTTGTACTCTGAAGAGGGAATAATGAGTTCTAGATATACTTTTTAAGGATAGAATTTGTTGTTCTGATGTTTCTTGCCAAGGGCTTTTCTGCCTCAGTCCTTCCTCTGTCCTACTACTGGCCTCCTAACCCAGTTTGGCTTTCAAAGTCAACTTTGTAGGCTTGGCATATTATCTTTACTCTTCTTCTTAATTAATTGTCATTCAGGGCTTTGTTAAGTCTCCTCCTTCTCTTTTAAAACCTCATTTCCTTGTAACTGGCTTCCTGCAGTATCATTTGGCTTGCCCTCTTAGTGTCTGACCTCTGGCAGCAGTTACCTCCCTCCCATCCTTTCACCAGCCACTTCCTCTTCATGAATTCACATCTATAGTCCCTTATTTTACTTGTTTTACCACCAGCCTGTCTGCACAACATTTTTCATCCTCTCCTAATGTCTGAAATACATGGCTTCCTTCAGTGGATCTGTCTGGGTACTGGTGGAGGTACCTAATTCCTTTGCAGCCAGAAGCAGTCAGGTGCAGTCATTGCAGAGAAAGGCCCAGACTTCCCTCAGCAGCATGATCATCTGTTATGATGAGTCAGGGGAAGTTTTGCATAGATACCAGGAAAAAGCTTTTTCACCCCAGAGCATGGTTGGGCACTGGAACAGGCTCCCCAGGAAAGCAGTCACAGCATCAAGCATGACAGAGTTCAGGAAGCTTTTGTACAATGCTCTCAGGCACATGGTTTGACTCTTGTGGTGTCCTGTGCAGGGCAAGAAGTGGGACTTGATGATCCTGATGGTTGCCTTCCATCAGCATATTCTATGATTCTACATTTTCTTTTCCCCAGTACAATCTTTACACTCCCCTCTGTGTTCCCCCTAATATTTTCTTTTCTTGTGATATAGTCTTCTCTTTTAATGCTACAAAATCTAAATTTTGATGATATATTCTACTGTCATTATTTACAGGGGGAAATATCTGACTCCTTGGTGAAACTCTGAAGACTCCTAGGGCCAGTTATGCAGAAGCAGGACAAGAGTTGTGGACGCATATAATTAATTTTTGACCAGTGCTTCAGGTCATAAATGAAGACAAGAACCATTCCTGGTAATAAGCAAGGGAGTTTAGAGAACTACAACTTTTAAGAAATGGTATAAAAAGCTAAAATCCCTTTTCTAATCACTGGTAAAGAGCTTGCTGAATGTTTTTCTCAGTGATGAATTACTTTTTTTTCACATGTCAACAACATTAACTAATAAATAATTCCTTTGTCTGGTGGTCTTTCACCCTGAGAAAAGAGCTCTATTTTAGGGTAAAAAAGAATCCTGTGTGCCATGACAGAATCTTATTACAGAATGAGAAAACACAGTGGAAAATCTTGGGGGCAGGAATTGGACTGGATAAGTTTTGTTCAGAAGGTATTAAAATCACAGAAAAAATAACAACTGAATTTTTACCAATGAGTAGCATTGAGTTTCCAAAATACTAGAGTTACATTTATAGTTTTGTATTTTATTTATGCAATTGTATGTTTTAATAAAGTAAACAGCTGGATGCTGTTGCTTTTAGTTTCTGACAGATGCCAAATGAGGTCAGTTACAGGGTTCGAGCTGATTCATGAGGGGTGAGCACTAGAACTAAGTCCTCTGTACAGTGCACTTAGATTAAAGGGCCATATGCAACTTTAAGAGGATTTGATCTGCTTTACAGTAGGAGCTGCTGTCTTAATTGTCACAGTTCAGTCACGCAGCGTGATTAATGTGCAATAAAAAGTGTGCAAACGGGATGCTGGTGGTAGTGTACTTGTGTGGTTAGTTGGGTTTTCCATTTGTGGTGGGGTTTTTATTAGTAATGGTATTATTTTTTTAACTACACATATGGAATTACTTGACTTAGGATTTAACAAGTTGCTGAAATCAAACTTGTGATAGAGAAATCTCCAGTAAGATCTTTACCAATAATCATACAAATGCATGAGTTTTCCTGCCAATATGAAGATTTTATTGCTTATTTTGAGGAAGAGGGGGAATTTTAAGAGATGAAAAAGGGGTCTTTTTCCATGGATGTATATTTTGTCTGAAGAAATATTACCTTCAAACATTCTTTTGTTTTCGTAGATAAGACCACCTAAGATGAGATAATTCTAATAATAAATGCTAGGATCTGACCCCTTGGGATCTAGACCAACAACGACCCAAAATTTTTTTCTTCTCTATGGACAACTATTGCCAGTATTCCTTTCTTAAACAGAAAAGTTTTGGAAGAGATAACAAAGTGACTTCTTGTTATTTCTTCTTGTTCTAGTAGGAGAAACAGAAGAAAATATCATAGGTATGGCATTAACTGGAAAAAAGAATTGTCCTACAGCTTCTTTTTGTCTTTGCACTTAGAATCCTCTTCCCTGTGGTAGTGTCCAAGATGTAGTGAGTAACAAAAAGTCAAATATATCATAGAAAATGCTACTTTCAGTAGCCTTGAATCCTGACAGTATTTTTCTGCAAGCTAAATTAAGTCATCTCAGTTTCAGAGTTCATTTCTGAGGGACTTTTTTCTTGTGACAACCCCAAACGGTACATCTGGGAAATTGTCTGTCTCTGCTGCCAGAAGGTATGAACAAGTATATTTAAGGTGCTGGTGGGAAGCAGACTTCATCAAGACTATGGATAAAACGTGTGGAGGAGTAGGAAATACATATGAATATATATTGATGGGTATGTCTGTCTCCTTTTTTCCCCTTCTGTTCATAGCTACTGTTCACTGAATGCACTTTGGGATCACTCTGAACCAAGGATTGTGACCCTCAAAGTCTTGGCCACACCATTTGTCTGCTGGCTGATGTTGAACAAGTAATTTCTTTATGCCTCAGTCTGTAAAACAAAGATGGTGATTCTTTCAGCATGAAATATTTTGGGCCTAGAGAGAAAAAACTATTGTAAGAGAGATGCTGGCATTGCTTTTATGCTTCTGATAAGATCATATTGCTCCTTGAATTACACAGTAGATCTTTCTTGCTCTCTAAGGGGTTTTGCTTAATCTGTTCTGGTCAGATCTGTTAGACTTTACAATGTTACAGCTCCTTCTCATCTAATACATCTCAAAACATCTGAGAGAGCCTTGGAAATTGGTGGCACAGTAATAATGGTGGTGGTGAGAACTGGAAAAGCACTGCTTCTGTAGACAAGTGTTGGGGTCCCTCCCCTGCCGTGTAGCCCTGGGAGAGG
>NW_008237648.1:1106785-1109297 GCF_000691975.1 Corvus brachyrhynchos
GAAATAAACATCTCTGAAACAGCTAGCAAGAATCTGTCGGTCCATATATATTTCCTTTCCACGGGACTCCTGGTTTGATGTATGCGTGTTGCAGTATCCCCACTGCAACAGACAAGTACAAATTTTTTGAAAGTAACCACATGTGAAGGTTTATAAAAATGCAGGTTCAGAGCCAGCAGAACCAGGCTCTCAGCAGGTACAGATGTGTGTAATCCGTCTTAAAGAAAGCTGTCCCAGAGCCTCCTGAAATGGTTTATAGAATGAAAAAGATATATAGCTGGATATAGGGACCACCACATTCCCTGTTTCCAGTAATATCAAATTTATATTTATTTTATCCTTTACACAAATACCCATGCTTTTGAACTGTACATGTTATGGCCCTGAGAAAGTCTGCAAGACTAACCGTTTCTGCATAAGCAAACTTTAAGTTTACTGGTTTTCCTTTTAATTTATTATTCTAACACTGATTCATATCACTGAATCATTAATTTATGCTGTGGCATAAGCCAGTTAGCAACTACAGAAGAATTATTATAAGAGAAGTAGCTCTCTCTCAGTATGTTCACTTGTGTCCATTGGTGGCAAATATGATTGAAATTTCCATTTCTAGCATCTGCTCATTCTAGTATCTGTTGCAGTTAAAATACATCCATTTGATGTTCAGCAACTGCATTTCACAAAATGAGAATATTTTTACTTGATTGATACAGGCTAATAGTCATTAACAAGGAAGTTTGAGAAAAGCATCAGGCAATACTTGTAAGAGAGTTTGGTTTGCCTTTGAGTGCTGTTTGGTTAAACATGACACTGATATTTTAAGGCTTGTTGGGAAAAGCTTGTCTCTTCTTGTCACTGTCTTAATTTCTTTTCCTTGTGCTATTTTTGCTTCTTTCCTCCCATTTAATGCCATCCTGCTGCCTCACCTAATGACACAAACTAACAACATAGCAAAAAACTTTTTTATCTAATTTACATCAAGCTGCATTAGGGTTCTGGTTAAAATACCTTAATGGCTGTGGAGAATGCAGTCTCTGAGCAATCCTCACAGGGGCTGAGTAATCAAATGTAATCATTAACTAGTGTAGGGCTGCTATTGTAGCTTAAATGTTTGTGTGTATAATTTCAAAGTACATTGCACATAATCAGATGTTCAGGATTATTTCCATTCCAATGAGTTTTATTCTTTAACATACAGATAAGAAAGATGGGAAGCTCTTTAAAAAAGAATATGAAATATCAGGAGGCTGTTTTATCCAAACGCATTTCACTAAAACAGAGCAATTTTCTGTGAACTGCATGCAGGGGAAGTCTGTAGAGATTATTAGACATGATATTGTCAGGAATACATCAATATCTACAATAACCTCTGCTCTTCTCAACATATTTTTCAAATTTCAAAAGTTATGCAGGTAAGGGCACAAGATACCTAGAATTCATTCATGATTCAAATCTATTGATTATATGGGCTAGGAACAAATTTGATCAAAACTGGAGGATAGGGGGCAATGTTAGATTAGATACAATGATTTTTCAGAAAGACAGCCTCCTCAGAAGCAAGCTTACTTACTTCAACAGGAAATATTAACCTCTTCCCTGCTTGTTTTCAAGAAGTTTCAGTGTATACTATGTATGATGGTTCTGAGGGATACATTAATTTTTGTGATCCCTAAATGGAAGAGTAAGGAGAAATACACTGAACAGATAAGAAGCCAACACCGTATTACCTCTCATGGTCTTTTTAGAGCTTTGGTCCTGTTACAAAATCTATAGCAATAATTTCCAAGTTGTGGAAGAGCCAGGTTTCCTCACCTAGCTTCTAAAAGGAGACAAATGCAATCTCTATCAGCTGTTGGCCAATTAGCCAAAGCAAAAAGTGAAATACCTTTTCATGATGATCTATTTAATGTTAAGTAGCTTCTTTTTAGACTCCTCTTGTTATGGATATTTGGACACAATTAAGTTTTTGTTTCTGGTGGGGCCCAAAATCTTGTGTAGAGACAATACTAGTCGATTGATTGAAGTGCAATATAAATTGGAAAAGAAACATATTTTTCTAGGTGAAATTTTTGTACTTGGTTGGATATTTATTTAATTATTTATTTATTTATGGGATGGGGGGAATGTCCCATGTTTTGTAAAAAAACATCTATCCACCTAATTACTAATTCTGTGCTTACACTTTTGTGAAATACTACATGATTTTCTTCTCAGTATTGAGCAATAACACACTGACAAAGTATCATGGGTTAGCAAGCATAGTCCCAGAAGTGATGTTCTTGCAAACGGGTGCTTGCAGCTTCCTCTATGACCTACCAGAATCTATCATCTGGCCAGTTTGAATATGGACAATTCTTTAAGCCACTTGAAGTTCTGACCGCCTCTGTGATGCACACTTAAGAATAGAAAACCGCCCCCCACTGCTGTCTCTCTCGTTTCCGGTGCTGGGACAGGTGGCTGTGGGCCCTGTGTGGGGGCCAGCGGGCCTGGCCCAGGCCATGCTCGGGCCAGG